>NC_007087.3:4537919-4595419 GCF_000004695.1 Dictyostelium discoideum AX4
CAAATAAAAAACTTTAAATAATTTTTAAAACCCTTTCATATAATTATTTTTATTTGTATTTGTATTATTTTTATTATTATTATATAATAAATGATATTTTTCTTGTTATTGTTTTATCTGTTTGTTTTGTATATGTGTTAAGTTTTTTTTTTAATGTGGTGTTTTTTTGTTGGTTTTTTTTTTTTTTTTTTCAATCAAAATTTTTTTTTTTTTTTTTATTTTATATTTTTTTTTTTTTTTTTTTTTTTTTTTTAATTATTATTAATTGTAATTAAATTATTTGGCTAAAAATTTTAAAAGATTATGTGTTAATTAATTGAAATTGTTTATCTATTTTTTTAATTGGAAAAAAAATAAAAAAAAATAAAAAAAAATTGGTTATAAAATTTTTTTTTTTTTTTTTTTGGGTTTTTATCTTATTAATGTTGATATAATTAATTGGTTTATTGATTATTAAAAATATTAATAAAAAATACAAATAGGAAAATAAAAATAAATAAATAAATAAATAAATAAAAATTACTTTTTTATTTTTTTTTTTTTTTTTTATTTCTTAAATTTTTTTTTTTTTTTTTTTTTTTTTTTTTTTTTTTTTTTTTTTTTTTGTGTTTTCAACATTATTTATTGTTGTTATTAATTCCCATTAAAAAATGTTTTGTTAAATTTTTGATTGTGCAGTAGTTAGTAGTAGTGGTGGTGGTGGTAATAGTAGTAGTAGTAATATAATGGTAGTGGGTGGTTAGTGATATAATTACATTTATTTGCAGTTAACAAGAAAGAAAAGACCAAAGAAACAAACACTTTTTTTCTTTTTTTTTTTTTTTTTTTTTTTTTTTTTTTTTTTTTTTAAAAAATTAAAAAAAAATAATAATAATAATAATAATAAAAATAAAAAATTAAAAAATTAATTAGTTAGTTAGTGGGTGTTAAAATAGAGCGAGAGAGGTGAATGCGTGATAATATTAATAATGTTATTATTATTATTATTATTTTTATTATTATTATTATTTGATAACATTAATATCAAAAGATATTGGATGATGGTAATAATTTGGCATAAAAAAAAAAAAATAAAAAAATAAAAATAAAAAAAAATTAAAAATAAAAAATAAAAAATGTTTGTGGGTTGTATTTATAAATTAAACAGATAATACATATCGATATACTGTTGCATATATATATTTTTTTTTTATTATTATTTTTTTTATTTTTAAATTTTTTTTTTTTTTTTATTAATAATTTTATTTTTATTTTTATTTATTTATTTAATTTTTATTACTTCATTTTGCACACAAAATAAATAAATAAATAAATATTAAAAAAAAAATAAAAAAAGTTTTTTTTTTTATTTATTTATTTTCCTTAAATATTTATTTACCAATAATAACATAAGATTTATTGAAAAAGAAAGATAAAAATTTTAAAGAATGTGATAAGTCACTAAAATAGGTTAAATTTATAGATATTAATAAAAAATTAAATTTATATAAATTAAAAATAAAATATTAAAATATTTTTTTTATATAAAAAAAAAACAATAATAATAATAATAATAATAACCTAAAACTTGACAAAAATTAAAAAAATAAATAAACTTGGATAAAAAAAAAAATTATATGACTTATTGTTTTAAAAAATGTTTTTTTTTTTTTTTAATAATTAATTTCTTTTTTTATTTTTTTTATTTGGTTTTTTTTTTTTTTTTTTTTCCCAATAATAATATTTGTGATGGTATAGGGTTTGTATACATATTTAATATTTTTTTTTTTACTATTTTTTTTAATGTTGTTATTTTTATTATTTATTATTTTCCATATTTATACCTTTTAAAATTTTTTTTTTTTGTTTTTTTTTTTTTTTTTTTGTATTTTTAATTTCTGAATACTTTATAAAAAAAAGAAAAAAAATATCTTTTTATCTTTATAGAAATAAAAATAGTGGAACAATCTATTATTATATGAAGTAAAGAAAATAAATTAAAATTTAAAAATATTATTAAAAAAAAAAAAAAAAAAAAAAAAAAAAAAACATTAAAAACAACAAAAATAAAAATAAAATATAAAAAGTAAAAAATTAATTTCCTTTTTTTTTTTTTATTTTTTTTTTTTTATTTTTTTCTTTTTTTTTTTTTACTTCCAAATAAATTAATAGATAGTGAGTGGTGGTGTGTCAATTATACTACTTTCGCGAGAATGAAAAATAAAAAAAAAGCGCCTTGAGTGAAAATATTTTTCACCCCCTAGCAGAAAAAAAAAATGAAATGAAAATTTTTTTCTTTTTTTTTTTTTTTTTTTTTTTTTTTTAATGTTTGGTATTTTGTTATTAAATTATTAATTTAAGTACCCATCACCATGCACATTTGTGTGATTTTGCCCACTGTCCAATCTCTTGTAAAAAAAAATTGTTTCCAAGATTCTCGAAAAAAAAATGAAAAAAAAAAAAAAATAAAATAAAATAAAAATATCTTTTTTTTTTTTTTTTCATTTTTTTTTTTTTTTTTTTTTTTTCATAATTTCACAATATCCAAAACAAAAACACAAAAACACACACACACTCCCACAACAATTTCAAAATAGTTTTTTTTTTTTTTTTTTTTTTAAAAGAAATCTTTGCAAATTTTACAATTCTATTAATAATTTTTAATTTTGAACCCACAAATTTTTGATATTTTTTTTAATAATAAAAAAATTAAATTGATTAAAAAAAAAAAATAAAAAAAAATAAAAAAAAATACCCAATACCAAAACACAATGGTTTCAAAATCAATAAGCAGTTTATTAAACAAGTACGGTAGTGTTACAGTTGTTGTATATATATGGTGTATTGGTATTGTTATAGCAATGGTTGTTTTCAATATTCAACCATTATTAGAAATTATGCCATGGTTCAAATTCACAATTGGTTGTAATATGTTTATATTCTTTTTAGAACTTTATTTAGATATCAGACAATCTTTTACAATTAGAGCTTTTAATTATCCAAATTCAAATTATCATGAAATTAAATATCATATTGTATGTATTTTTTTAGAATAAAATAAAAAAAATAAAAAAAAAATAAAAAAATAAAAAAAATAGAAATAAAAAATAAAAAAATAATATCTAAAAATGTATTTTTTTTATAATAAAATTATTATAATATTAATATTATATTATTAAAAATTAAAATTAAAATTAAAAAAAAAAAAAAAAAAAAAAAAAAAAAAAAAGCAAAATATTCTAGGGTTAATTAATTTTTCAAGAACAGAATCAACTATTGGTTTTATAATTGAATGTTTAGTATTATATTTTGGAGTATTAGTTGGTATATATAATATAAATGATTACATTTGGTTTTATTTTGGATTTAATAGAACATATGAAATTACAAGAGGAATGGCATATTTATTAGAAATTAGTTTGATTAGTTCATTGGTAAGATTACCATTTGAAATGTACAGAATATATATTGATCAACCTTCAAATGAAGATAGTAATAATAATAATAATCCAAATAATAATCCAAATAATAATAAAACACCAGCAGGTGAAACAAATAAAACATATGATAAATTTAAAAATAAAGATTGGATTAAACAAATTATATGGGACCAAATTAAAATGTTTTTAATTTCATTATTTGTTGGATTACCATTATTGACAATAACATTATCATTGTTTTATTGGCAATATCCATATCAATGGTTTACAATTGTAATATTTGTATCGATTGTTGCATTGTTTTTCTCTGATTTATATCCATCGATTGCCTATTTATTTAACAATTTCTCAGTATTGGAAGATTGTCAATTACGTAATGAAATCTCTGAATTATCAAGAAAATTGAATTTCCCATTACATGAAATCTATACAATGGATGGTTCAAAACGTGTCTCTCATTCAAATGCCTTTCTAATGGGTTTTTGGACCTCAAGTTTTGTCTTGTATGATAATTTAATTAAACAATTAACAACTCAAGAAATTTTAGCAATTATTGGTCATGAAATTGGTCATCATAAATTTATGCGTAATTATTATTATTTTTTAAATAAAATAAAATAAAATAAAATAAACTAACTTTTTTTTTTTTTTTTTTTTTTTTTTTTTTTTTTTATTATAATAGATAATATGAAACATTTATTAATTCAATTAGTATTTGTTGGAAATTTTATTTATTTATTTTCAAGTGTTGTAAATTTACAAGTATTTTATGTTGGATTTGGATTCGATAGAGTTGATGTTAGTGTTGGTTTAGTTTTATTTTCATATTTATATAGTACATTTGCAAATTTATTAAGATTTGTAACAAATTTAATTAGAAGAGAATTTGAATATGCTGCAGACGCATATGCAATTGAAAATGGTTTAGAGATGAAAAAAGCATTAGTTTCAATGCATGGTAAAGGTGTTTATATTAAACCTGATCGTTTCTTTTCATTATATTATTATTCACATCCAACTTTAATGGAAAGATTAGAATCAATTAATTTAATTAAAAAATCATTATCATCATCATCATCGTCAACAAATAATAATAATAATAATAATAATAATAATAATAATAATAATAATAATAATAATAATAATAATAATAATAATAATAATAATAATAATAATAATAATAATAATGATAACGATAATGATGATAATATTAATATTAATAATAAAAAATTAGATTAGATGATATTTTTTTATTTATTTTAAATCGTTTTAATTATTTTTTAATTTTTATTTTTTTTTTTTCAAAGTAAAAATGGAATTAAAATTTTTCTTGATTTTGGATATTTATCACCAAATTCTTTTCTATATCTTCTATGTTTACCAACAGCCCAAATCCACATTTGAGCAGCACCCATTAATGCGAAAATCCATGAAGTTAAAGTTTGTGTGAGAATTGAGAACCCAATCCAAGATAAGATTTCAACGGTATAATTTGGACATGATACAAATTCAAATAATAAACCACGTGGAATCTTACGTTCTGTTGAACCTGCTGGACGAAGATTTCTTAATTGAATATGACAAATGTAATTGAAAACTTCACCAATAATCCATAATCCTAAACCAAGGTAAACACGTTCAATTGGTGCTTCAGTGTAGAGTGGATGATTTACAAAGTATGATACCATTGCTGTACATCCCCAATAATATGAACAATTTTTAAAAAGATTAAAAATTGGCATTGTACCATGACTAAATCTATGAACGAAAATTGTTTCATAAATTCTTTTAATATAATGAAGTGAATAACAAACCAATGCAACTCTATATAGATAAAAAAAATATTAAAAAAAATAAAAATAAAAAATAAAAAAAAAATGTATTAGTATTTGAGTGTGTGGGGTGAAAGAGAAGAGAACTTACTTTTGAGCAAATGATTTTGGTGAATCAGTACCATAAATTAAATTTGATAAAAAGTAAAAGATTGGATAAACAAATAATGGACCTGCATATTCACAAATGAAAACTAATGACCATGAAATTTGTGGACCTAAATCTTTAAAGTAAAGGGTTGAATCTGCTCCGACATGTTTAGAGACTAAATCACTATCTTTACCTAATGCCTCAAATGCATTTGGTAATTTTGAGGTCTTACTTGGTACTGCTAATCTAATTCTTTCTGTTCCAAGTCTAGCTATATATATAAAAAAAAAAATTAAAAAATAAAAAATAAAAATATAAAAAAATAAAAAAATAAAAATAAATAAAAAATGGTGATTATATATTAATATAAAAGTAGAAATAAATTTTTAATAATAATAATAATAATAAGAAAACTTACTCTTTGAGGAAATTTGCTTTTTTAATTCACCAACTGTTGTTGACGAAGAAGTTGAAAATGAACCAACTTCTTTTTTTGATCTTTGTGAAACAACTTTAATATCAACCATTTTTTATTTTATTAGTTGTTTTTAAAAAAAAAAAAAAAAAAATAAAAAAAAATTTAAAAAGGCTCCATGAAAAAATTTAAAAAAATTAAAAAAAAAATCTTAAAAAAAAAAAAAAAAAAAATAAAAAAAATAAAAATGATCAACTAAAAAATTTATTCTATAAATTACTAAAATAGTACAAACGAAACCCTATAAAATTAAAATCAGATTTTTTTTTTTTTTTTTTTTTTTTTTTTTTTTTTAAGATTTTTTTAAATAGTTGATCCTAATTTACTAATCTTTGAAAAAATAAAAATTATATTCTAATTTTTTTTTTTTTATTTTTAAACAAAATAATAAATTTAAATTTGTTTGATCCCTTTTTTTTTTTGAATTGGATTTAAATATATTGTAAGTAAATTTGTTTGATCCCAATTTATTAATCTTTTAAAAAAAAAAAAAAAAAAAAAAAGATGAAAAATAAAAAAAAAATAATTGTAAATAAGTGAACCGTTTTGGGAAAATTAAAATTAAAAAAATAAAAAGTTAAAAAAAAAAAAAAAAAAATTTTAATTTAAATGGTAATCCCTTATTGCCCTACAAAAAAGGGAAAAAAAAAAAATTCAGGAATTGTTTTTTTTATTGTTCTTAAGCAAATCATAACCTTGTCAATATATATAATTAATGAGTCAAACCCGCTGCTTCATGAATAAATAAATTTTTTTTTTTTTTATGAATTTGTGGTGAAAATTTTTGAAGTTTTTTCTTATTTTTTATTTATTTTTTTTAATTTTTTTTTTTTTTTTTTTTTTCAATTTAAATTAAAAAAGATCAAAAAAAAAAAAAAAAAAAAAAAAAAAAAAAAAAATTTAATTTCATTTACAATTTGTTTATAATTACAAATAACTATTTTTATATTTTTATATTTATTATTTTTTTTAATATATTTTTTTATTTTCATTTTTTTGGATAAACTTACATAAAAAGATAAAAAGAAAAAAATGTCTGTAAGTATATAAATTTTTTTATTTATTTTATTTTTTTATTTTTTTTTTTTTATTTTTTACAAATATTAAATAAAAATAAATATTTAAATGTATACTAACAAAAATAAAAAAATAAATAAAATTAAAGAAACCAATGGATGTAGAACAAGAACCAAAAATTGATGATGCTTTATATAGCAGACAACTTTATGCATTATCTCATGAAACAATGAAAAAAATTACATCAACTTCAGTTTTAGTTGTAGGTTTACAAGGTCTTGGTATTGAAATTGTTAAAGATTTAAGTTTAGCAGGTGTTAAATCTGTTACATTGTATGATAAAGAATTAGTTGAAATTAAAGATTTGTCTTCTCAAGTAAGTTTTATATTTATTATTTTTACTTTCACGCACAAAATTTTTTTTTTTTTACTATGGTGATGTTCATTTAAAAAAAAAAAAAAAAAAAAAAAAAATTTTTTTTTTTAAAAATTTGGAAAAAAAATAGAAAAATAATAATAGTAATTAATTAATTTCCCTCTTTATTTCTTTTTATTTTTATTTTAAATTTTTAGTTTTATTTTTCACCAGAACAAGTTGGTAAAGTTGGTAGAGCAGATGCATGTTTCCAAAAAGTTGTAGATTTAAATAATTATGTTAGAATTGATGTACATAATGGAGAATTAAGTGATGAATTCTTAAAGAAATTCAATGTTGTAGTATTAGCCAATCAACCATTAGCATTACAACTCAAAGTGAATGAATTTTGTCATGCAAATAAAATTCATTTCATTAGTGTTGAAACCAGAGGTGTTTTTGGTCAATTATTCAATGATTTTGGTGAACAATTTACAATCACCGATACAAATGGTGAGAATCCAAATGCTTATATGATCAGTTCAATCAGTCAAGATAAAGAAGGTATTGTAACCGTTGTTGAAGAACAAAAATTACAACTTTTAGATGGTGATCTTGTTACATTCAAAGAAGTCAATGGTATGTCAGCTCTTAATGATCTTCCACCACAAAAAATTAAAACCATCTCTCCATTAACTTTTTCAATTGGTGATACTACAAATCTTCCACCATATACTTCTGGTGGTTATGTTACTGAAGTTAAACAACCAAAAGTTGTTGATTTTGTAAGTTTTTTTATTTATTTTATGATATATAGATAGATAAATATAAATATATATATATATATATATATTAATTTTTTATTTATTTTTATTTTTTTTAAAAAAGAAACCATTAAAAAATATTTTAGAAAGTGGTGAAAATATTTTTATTACAGATGATTTTAAATTTACACAACCAACCAATTTATTAGCAGGTTTCCAAGCAATTCATAAATTTGCAGAGAAAAATAAACATATGCCAAGACCACATAATAAGGAAGATGCAAACGCTGTAATTGAGATTGCCAAAGGATTATTAAAGAAACCAGATGATGAACTTGATGAAAAGATGATCACTCAATTATCATTTGGAGCACAAGGTGATATTGTACCAATGCAAGCAATTCTTGGTGGTATTACAGCTCAAGAGGTTTTGAAAGCATGTTCAGGTAAATTCACACCAATTCACCAATTGGCATTCTTTGATAGTGTCGAATGTTTACCAGAGGATTTAGAAACTCTCCCAGAAGAGGAGTTTCAACCAATTGGTTCACGTTACGATGGTCAAATCATTACCTTTGGTAAGACACTTCAAAATAAAATTGAAAATTTGAATTACTTTTTAGTTGGTGCCGGTGCTATCGGTTGTGAAATGTTAAAGAATTTCGCAATGATGGGTTTAGGTGCTGGTCCAAAGGGTTTGGTACATGTCACCGATATGGATACAATTGAAAAATCAAATCTCAATCGTCAATTCCTTTTCCGTTCATCCGATATTCAACAATTGAAATCTCAAACCGCTGCAAACGCTGTCAGAGTTATGAATCCAGATCTCAATGTAAAGGCATACAGTCTTCGTGTTGGACCAGATACTGAAAGTCATTACAATGAAGAGTTTTTCAATTCATTGGATGGTGTTTGTAATGCATTGGATAATGTTGAAGCACGTTTATATATGGATTCTCAATGTGTTTACTATGGTAAACCATTATTAGAATCTGGTACATTGGGTACCAAAGGTAACACTCAAGTCGTTGTACCACATCTCACCGAATCCTATAGTTCAAGTCGTGATCCACCAGAGAAAGGCATTCCAGTTTGTACCCTTCACAATTTCCCAAATGCCATTGAACATACCATTCAATGGGCTCGTGATACTTTTGAAGGTCTCTTTAAGAACAATGCAGACAATGTAAACTCTTACTTAACCAATCCAGCTTACGTTCAATCATTGAAAACTCAAAATCCATTTGTTCGTTTAGAAACTCTTGCCTCAATTAAAGCTTCACTTATGGATCGTCCATTGGATTTCAATCAATGTATCGCTTGGGCTCGTCTAAAATTCGAAGAATACTTTAACAACAATATCGAACAATTACTTTACAATTTCCCAAAGGATATGGTCACCACAACTGGTACACCATTTTGGAGTGGTCCAAAACGTGCTCCAACCCCATTGAAATTCGATGTTGAAAATCCATTACATTTGGAATTCATTGTTGCCGCTGCAAATTTACGTGCCTTCAATTATGGTATCAAAGCTGAAACAAACATTGAAGTCATCCAAAAACAAGCTGCCAATGTTATTGTTCCAGATTTCACTCCAAAGAAGGTTAAGATTCAAACCTCTGAAAATGAACCAGCTCCATCTTCAAACACTCAACAAGCTGGTGGTGATGCTGAAGATGATCAATGTGATACCATTTTATCACAACTTCCACAACCAAGTGAAATGGCTGGTTACAAAATTAACTCTATTCAATTTGAAAAGGATGATGATACCAATCATCATATCGATTTCATTACCGCTACCTCAAATTTAAGAGCTACCAACTATGCAATCAGTCCAGCTGATAAACATAAGACCAAAGGTATCGCCGGTAAAATCATTCCAGCTTTAGTTACCACTACTGCCGTAGTTGCTGGTTTCGTTTGTATCGAATTGATTAAAGTTATTCAAAATAAAGCTTTGGAGAAATATAAGAGCACCTTTATGAATTTAGGTATCCCATTCTTTGGTTTCGTTGAACCAATTGCCGCCCCAAAGAACAAAATTCGTGAAGGCTGGACTTGGACACTTTGGGATCGTTTCGATGTTGATGGTGATATCACTCTCAAGGAGTTTTTAGATCTCTTTGAAAAGAAACATGGTTTGGATATTTCAATGCTCTCTTGTAAAGTTACACTTTTATATGCTCTCTTCACTGATAAGAAAACTAAAGAGGAAAGATTAAAGATGAAAATCTCACAACTCTATGAAACCCTCTCAAAGAAACCATTACCAAAAGATAAGAAATATTTATTACTTGAAATTTGTTGCAATGATACTGAAACTGGTGATGATGTTGATGTACCAAGTGTCCGTTATAAGTATAATTAAAAAAAAAAAAAAAAAAAAAAAGATTTATTCTTTATCTATACACATACAAATATTTTATTTTATAATAAAAAAAAAAAAAATTTTAAAAAAAAAACATATATATATTTATAGTTTTATTATTAACTTTTTCATAATTTTAAATCAAACACATTTCAATTGGATTAATAAATAAATTTAATTATATTTATAAATTTGTAATTTCTTTGTTTTTTTAATTTTTTTTGTTGGTTGTGTAGAATTATTATTATTATTATTATTATTATTATTATTATTATTATTATTATTATTATTATTATTATTATTATTATTATTATTATTAATTCCAAACCTATTTTTAAATTATTCAATCACATCATAGTATACTTTTAAATACGAATTATTGAAAAAGAGCATGGAATTTCATAATTTTCCAATTTTAATTTTGGATATTGATTAGTTATTTTATTAAATAATCCAATATAATATTTTAATAAATTTAAATTTTTTAAGTGAAACGAAATTAAATATTTTTTATTACATAATAATTGAGGAAATTCTTAACAAAGGAAATCCAACATTTCAATTGACCTTGATATTAATAATGGGAAATGATATGAGCGGTTAATTGTAGTGGGAATATTTTTAAAATAATCATTATTATCATTTCCATTTTCACCTTTTAATTTATTAATAAAATGTTTAAATAATTTAACACTATCGAAACCAACTAAACAAAAAAATAAAAACCAAATATTTAATTTCTTATTTTTATTAATTTCTTTATTTTTAATCCCATCAATTGCTAAATCAATAAAATTAATTTGTTTTTTTAAATCATTTTTACAATTTGAAAATAATTAATGATTTTTAATTTCTGTTTTATTTTTAGAATCTTCATACATAATGGTATGAAGATTCTAAAAATGGTTTATAAGATATATTATATCTGATTTATTTGTTGATAGCATTGTTAATTTTAAAAAAAGATCTTTATTTAATGAAATAAAGTATCCCAAATTTCATAGGTTTTCACAGTTGGTTCTATTAATTTAATTAATTGTTCAATTACTTGTATTGAATCACTTTCAATTGCTTTATTTAAAAATCTTTGGTTAAATATTCATGCTTGTAAAAAAGAAAAGTAATAATGGAAAAAAATAAGAATAAAGACCAATGTTCAATTTGTAAATATTAATAAACTTTTTTTTATTTTTATTTTTTTTTTAAATATATAATTTTATTTTATTTTTTTATTTTATTTTTTAAAAAAAAAAAAATATTTAAAGAAAAATAAATAAAAAAATATAAAAATTAATTTAAACTTTACTAAAATATGGAAAATTCGATTAGAATCGAATTATAAAATAATATATTTAAAAAATACAATTATAAACCGAAAAAAGATAGGTTTTAGTGAGGGCACTTTTTTTTTTTTTTTTTTTTTTAATATTGGATTAACAAGATTGATATATGTCCATCTGTGTTAATACGAGTTTTATTTAATATTTATTTAAAGGCTTATCATTTAAGCTGAAGGGTTATTTTAATCATATGAATTGATCAAAAGATATAATATTTGGGAGAGATGATTCTGTAATACAATAGTAATTAGCTGTTGTTTTTCTTAGCTTGATCGTTGAAGTGAGAAGGATCTTAGGATCTTTGAAGTTATTATGGTCTTTTGCTGATAAGTTTTTCAGATCTTTTGCTTTTTTGATGTATTCTAGAGTGGCCAATTTGTGCCATTTCTTTAGAAGGGAGCTGTATGATAGTGATTCATCTGTTAAAGGATCTTCACTGTATATTTGATTGCAAATCCAAATCCAAATGTTGTGGAGGATAAGGGCCATTAGGTTTCTATATGCGAATGATCTGGTTAGATCATAGTCTATTGCTTTATAGTTCCATTCAAAGTATTCTTTGTGGAATCTGTGGTTGGCGTAATCTGCATTCACTTCTTGATCTTTTTTGGCTGTCGGTGATAATTTTGGAGTTATTCTATTAATGAAATTGTTATTTTGCCTAATTCTTGTATGGTGCCAGTTTTTACCTTTGCCTGTGGTAATATAGATGAAATTTTTGAGTTTATTTATTTTTATGAATTGTTTTGTTTTCTTGCATGAGAAGAACAGGTGACCGTATGGGTCTTTGCTCATATCTTCTTTGCAGAGTGGGCATTGTTTGTTGTGAAGGTAGTTTATTGGAAGGCATCTGGCATGGAATCTAAACATTGTGTCTCTTGTTTTAGGGTCTTTTATCTTCAGTATGTTGTTGAAGAGTTGATTATAGCTGTAGCCTCTTAAGTTTAGAGATGATTGGAATTCCGTTTTAGGGATGGTTGGATTTTGGTCTTGAATTGTGGTATACCATTCTGCCAGTGAAAGTGGTTGTCCATTTTCGTTTTTTATGGATGTGAGATTATTGTTGAAGATTGCTTTTTTTATTCTTATTTTGTTCCATTCGTCTAAGTTTTCTTTTAGGTATCTGGATGTGAATTTGTTTTTTTGGATCTGATATTCCCAGCTTTTGTGATGAGATGAGTTTGTTTGTTTGGTTTCTAGTGCTAGGATGAACTGGTTTATGATCCAAAGTTTCTGCGCCAGTTGTCTCAATTCTATATTCCAAATGTTCCAGCCCCCTACTTTTAGTGGGTATCTTGCTCTTTTGGTTCTCATTAAATTAATAACTTGAAATCCACTAGCATTTTTGTTGTTTGGTGCCGATAAAAACCATTCGACTAATTTATTGATTTGGTTTAATTCCTCTTCATTAAAATTCTCTACATATGAATAGTAGGTTAATTTAGAGAGTGCGAATGCTTTGAGGATGTTGGTTTTGGTTTTGATTGTTGAGTCAGTGGTTTTCCATAGTACTAAGGATGATCTTATTGTGTTTAATATTTCTGGCATTTTTCTTGTTATCCCTTTGCCTGTGAAGAAGTATCCCAAGTATCTTTCTGGATTTGTAGATATTGGAATTCTTTGGTTGGTATTGTCTGGGTTGCCTATAAGAATTGATGAAGATTTGTCGATGTTTAGTTTTGAGGAAGTGGCTTTGCAAAATGAATTGAAGTGTTGTAGTACTAATTCAAGTTGTTGAGAGTCTGGGACCATTGAAGCCGAGTCGTCTGCAAAGCTTTGGAATTTCTCTCTGTGGTTGCTGTTGTTTAGAGGAAGGCCAGTAATTAGGTCATCTTGTAAAATTTTTCTAGCTAAAGCCTCTATTACAAGGACGAACAGGGTGGGTGATAGTGGATCTCCTTGTTTAACTCCTCTTTTGATCTCAAAGGGTATAGTAGTTCTACCATTAATTTCAATTCTTGCATCAGATTTGGTGAGTAGATTCATTATCAGGTTGATTATATTGGTTGGAATGTTGTCTTAGTGAGGGCACTTTTAAAGTTGGTTATAATTCTAATTCATTCTGATTCCTCTTCTGGGAATTGAACCCTTAATCTAGTTTTCAAATGCCTTAAAAAGGATCTGTGCTCGATGCAGGGATCGAACCTGCGACCGTGGCGTTATTAGCACCACGCTCTGCCGACTGAGCTAATCGAGCATCCGTGAAAAAAAAAATTAAAATTGGCCAAAAAATGGGTAATTTTTTTAGGGGAAGATGAGACTTCAGAACATATATTCTTCAACTGCAAAGCCCACATCAAAAACACACAAGAAATCTTCAACTACACCTTAACCAAGTGTGGACACACCACTCACACCTGGAATTTTAAGATTTTAAAACATCCACAAATTGCACTAATAGCCAATTTAATAGCTATTATATTCGAAAAAATCTGGCACAAAAGAAACAAACTCATCCACGATGAAATAGAAATAATAATTCATAGACCAAAAGTCATACGTGAACTAATTAAAACACAAAGAGCTGCATGGGAGAGGACACAAGCGGTTATAAACAAAACATTAAGAATCAAATCAAAGCAACGGCAAGAAGAACAAAATAAATTAGACTCATTAATCTCGCTAAAGCTATTACAATTTAGCAGACAACGGAACTCACATCTTCACGCAATAGCACTTCCCAAACATCAATCATGAAGCTGATGATAAAATAAAAAAAGATTTAGAAAAAAATTTGGACAAAAAAGATGTTTTAATCAAAAGTAATAATACAATTCGAAATTCGAAACAAAAAAAAAAAAAAAAAATAAAGTAAACTGACCCCTCTTTTAGAGACCCTGTAAAAAAAAAAAAAAAAAAAACTAAAAATAAAATGAGATCTGGCATCTCAAGGAGAAGCAACTAATAATTGCGTTATCCAATTCAAAAAAAAAAAAGGTAATTTTTTTATGTTGGATTCATGAAATGACCAATTATTTTCGATATTGTTAGTCATTTGGTTTGCAGACTTATTAAAAGAACTAACAAAATAAGTTGGTGAAAATGTGTCCTGATGATTAGAGTTCACTACTCGAGAGTTGTAACCAAAAGAAAATAAAATAAAACCCCATCTATAATTAAATGTGTTTTAGCTTTTATCTTTTGATTGATTGATTTTAAAATAACAACCTCACTTTTACAAGTTTGTTGGGTTTTATTTTAAAATAATTTTTTTTTTTTTTTTTTTTTTTTTTTTTTTTTTTTCTATTCTTTATGAATGGTCAATAACTTTGCTCTTTCCCATTCAGTATCTCTTGTATTGGATAGTTTATAGATTTCTAAATCCTAAGTGATAAACTTTTCCCCTATACTTTATTTTACTTTTCATATTGTGTATGATATAAATGATTTATAATTCCTATTTTTAAAAAAAAAAAAAATTAAAAAAATTATATATTTATTTATTTATTTATTTATTTATTTATTTATTTATTTATTTTCTATAAATAGCTAGATACTTACATTACCATCAATATCGTTAGAAGCATAACAGCTACTACTCCAATGAGAACCACGACCACATCTAAAACAACAATTACTTTCGTTGTAACTTGATTTATGGACTTGTTCATGAATATTTTTTTTGAGTACAACTAAATTACTATATCTATTATCAGATGTATCTTTATTAATATGGTGGACCACTTCATTAGCGTATAACTCTCTGCCAACTTTTCTTTGACCAACTGTACGATGAGTAAATTTCCAACTTTTACTATTTTCATCATAGTATTTACGATAACCACTTGGATTAATATAAATTTTTAAATCTCTTGGTCGTTGTTGTTGTTTTTGTCTTTGCTCTTTTTTATTGTTGTAATTGTTTTTTAACATATTGTTGTAAAATTATTTTTTTTTTTTTTAAGATTTTATTTTTTAATGAACGAATTTTTTGGTGTTTGTTGAATATTTATATAAATGAATAAAATTTTTTTTTTTTTTGATTTTATTTATTTTTTTTTTTTTTGATTTTATTTATTTTTTTTTTTTTAAAAAAGAATTTATTTTTATTTTATTTGAATTATACCTTTTTTAAGAATTTTAACAGAATTTTTGTTTTTTTATTTAAAATGGCCAAAAATATTATTTCTATTTAATTTTTTTTTTTCTTGGAATATATTTTTAAAAAAAGAATTGATCTGTCTAAATCTAAAAGGATTGAGTTCCAAAAAATAAAAACTTGATTTATATATAAAAAAAGAATCACATAATCAAAAATAAAATATATTGATTTAAAAGAATAACCAAAATAAAATTTAAAATTTTTAAGAAAAACTTTGTCTTTTTTTTTTTTTTTTTTTTAATATTATTTATTTATTTTTTAATATATACAAAATTCTTTTTTTTGTTTTTTTTTTTTTTTTATTATTATTATTACTTAATCTTTTTTTTAATTGGCAGTACGAGTAGTAGTGAAAGATTTAACTTCTGGATTCTTTTTACCTGGGTTACCAAGTACTTGTTTGAATGGAGAACCTTCAATGTGTTTACCGTTTAATTTGACACCAGTTGAGAAACGACCATTACCAACTAAAGAGTAAGCGGCAGTATAAGTACCATCTTGGTTATCAATAGCATCGAGAGTGATTTCTTCAGCTGGACCAGTGATAGAGACTTCAAATTTATCACCACCATAGGTTTTAACTTCACCTTTCTTATTTTTAGCAGCGACGGTAAAAGTGAATGAACCGAATGATGAATCTTCACCATTGGCACCTTCAATGCATTTGACATCGATTGGCATATTTTTGATTGGATTACCACGGAGGGTGACATTAACATTGTAGTTACCTTCAACTGGGGCATCATAGACAACACCATAAGTACCGTCATTGTTATCGGTAACTTTGGCATCAACGACTAAACCATCTGGACCATTGATAGCGACTTCAAATGGATCACCACCATCGGTACGAGCAACACCTTTAGTGTCAACGGCGAAAATAGTGAATTCAGCTGGGGCATTATCAAATACTTTGACTAAACCTTCACCTTCAGCATAAGAGTGTTCAGCGGATGGGGCTGGTTTAACGGTAACAGTCTTTGGGAAACCATTGACGTTGTCACCATCTAAAGTGAGATTGATAACATAGTCACCGGCTTCTTTTGGTTCAAATTCAACATCATATGTACCATCACCATTATCGACCATAACTGGATCGACTGGAGCTGGACCTTCAATGGTAACGACAAAACCGTCACCACCGTCAGTACGGTGTACACCATCTGGATCAACTGCATGAATCTTGAATTTGCTTGGTTGGAAACATTCACCACCATCTAAACCTGGACCTTCAGCGTATGATTTCTCTGGATCAGCAGCTGGTTTAATATGAATTGATTTTGGAATATCCTTGATGGCTTCATCATTGAGGGTGACTTGAATTTCGTAGTCACCTGGTTGTTCTGGAGTGTAGGCAACAGTGTAAGTACCATCGTCATTATCGGTGATACCAACGTTGACTGGGTGTGGACCACTGATGGATACTTGGAATGGATCACCACCAGCAGCACATGGTTTATTATCAGCACCAACAGAGTGAATAGTGAATTCAGTTGGACGTTTAGCTTGGGCTTTTTCGAAACCTGGACCATCACAATAACTGTTTTGAGAGTCAGAGTTGAGGATCTTAACTTCGGTTGGACCTTGGGCTAATGGTTCACCACGGAGGAAAACTTCGACAGTGTGATCACCACCTTTGGTTGGTTTGTATTCAACATCGTATGAACCATCACCATTGTCTTTGATTTGAGCATCGACTGGACCTTCTGGTGATTGAACTTTGACGGTGAAATCATCACCACCTTGAGTGACGGTCTCGCCATCCTTGTTACGACCTTGGATTTTGAAAGCAGCTGGAACACCAACTTTACCACCTTCTAAACCTGGACCGTAGGCATTTGAGTGTTGAGCATCTGAACCGTCAATCTTAACGTTGTATGGTGAGTCTTTGCAGTGGACATCATCTAATTGAACGACGACAGTGTAGTCTTGTGGAACGGTAGCAGTGTATGAAGCATCATAGATACCATTTTTGTTGTCAACCAATTTGCATGGGACTTCAACACCATCGGCACCAACGACGCTAACAGTGAAACCTTCACCACCGTTGGCTAATGGTTCACCATAGTAGTTGACGGCTTTAATGTGGAAATCGGCGGATTTATTAACGAAACCACCTTCAACACCTGGACCATAAACTTCAACCTTGCTGGCATCTGAAGTTTCACGACGTTTCTTTTCGAGGGCAGCTAAAGCATCAGCATCTCTCTTTTCTTTGTTGAGTGCATAATCACGGAAATAAGAGACGTAGGTGATGACTGATAATTCATCTGGAAGAGAGTTCATATCATTGGCATCCATAATCTTTGGGATTTCATATTCTTCAAGAGCGATATCCATGGATCTGTCGATATCTTGAACGGCATCACCGGTGAGGGTTGACATCTCTCTAACACCTGGTTTGAGGGAATCAGTGAGAGCAGAGAGAACACGACCATCACACCATGAGTCTGTGAAATTGTTTACAACAACCTTGTATGGGGCAACTTGCTTTCTAACCCATTCCAAGAGAGCTGCTTTTGGTGAGTTATCACTTTCAGACATTTGAATTTGATAACGTAAAATCAAGGTCCAAATTAAACCAAGAATTAATTTCAATTGACTATCAACGATATCTTCAGCACCAATACCAACCAATTTCAAACCTTCACTCTTGATAAAGTTAACGGCCATATTGTTGTTTTCAATCTTTTGCATTCTAATCTTTGGAGCTTTGTTATATTTCAAAATCTTTTTACTTGAAATAATTTCTAAAAGATTAATTAAAAGTACACCATCTTCTAAACTTGTTGCAAGATCTTCAATCTTTAAAATTCTTTCTTTTAAATAATTATTTGCCCAACCTGTAAAAGTCTTTTTTTTTTTTTTAAAAAAAAAATTTTATTTTATTTGAAAATTTATTATTAGAAATTTTATTTTTAAAATTTTTTTTTTTTTTTTTTTTTTTTTTTTTTAATTACCTTTTTTTGGACATCAATCCATGTTTTTCCACTTGGAGCAGCAGCCATTTTTTTATTTTTTTATTTTTTTTTTTTTTTTATTTATACAAGAATATATATACAAAATATTAAAATTTATTGGAAGGTAGTTTACACAACTCAATAAATAATAATTTAATAAATAAATAATAATTTAATAAATAAATAAATAAAAATGGTAAGATAAAAAAAAAAAAAAAAATGGAAAAAATTTTCTTTTTATTGATAAAAAAAAAATTTAGAAAAAAAAAAATAAAAAAAAAAAAAAACAAAAAAATAAAAAAAATTAAAAAAATAAAAAATGTTTTTTTCAAATTAACTGAATGCAGGTTGCAAAAAAATTTTATAAACCCAATGGCTAAGCCATTTTTAATTTTTTTTTTCTTTTTTTTTTTTTTTCTTTTTTTTTTTTTTCCAAACCGTCCTCTAAACGGCAAAAAATTGTCAAATTTACCCCTTTAAAAATTCTAAAAAATAAAAATTATAATTTTTTTTTTTTACAACGCAGCAAAAAATTGTTTGTGCATTTTCAAAGATTTCAAATATTTAACACCAAAATTGTAATGATCTCATCTAAAAAAAAAAAAAAAAAAGATTATAATAAAAATAATAATGAAAAATTAATATTTTGACAATAATAATGAAAATAATAATAGATAATCATAATAGTAATAAAAATGAATTACTTTTTTGAGATGAAAAAAACAATTTTTTTTGATATATTTTTACACTCATAGGGGAAAAAAAATTCTAAATTTAGAATAAAAATTTATTTATTATTATTATTATTATTATTATTATTATTATTATTATTACTATTATTTTTATTTTTTTTTTTTATTTTTTTATATTTGTTACACAAATGACAAATTTAAAAATAAAAAAAAAATGATAATAAAAAAAATAATAATAAAAAATGTATAAATTCTAAATGTGGATAAAATATATTAAAAAAAAAAATTAAAAAAAAAAAAAAATAAAATACCCACTTAATGGTGGGAAAGTGTGTTAAATATTTATTTATTTTCATAACAGTTTTATGATATGCATATGAATGTTTATTATCCATTTATTATTTTTTTTTATCTTTTTTTTAATTTTACTTTTTTTAATTTTTTTTTTTAATTTTTTTTAAAAGAATGGCAGTTCCAATAAATTCGCCATCAACAAAAATAATTTTTTTGATGGCGAATGAGAAAAAAAAAAAAAAAAAAAAAAAAAAAAAAAAAAAAAAAAAAAAAAAAAATTTTTTTTTTATAAGAAATTAAAAACTTTTTTTAAGATTTTAGAATTAAATTTAATTTTTTTTGATAATATAAATAAACTTAATACTTTGTTTTTTTTTTTAATTTTTTTATATTTTTTTTTTTTTTTTTTTTTTTTTTTTTTTTTTAATTTTTGGGTAACCACTTGAAATAGTTCAATTATTTTTTTTGTTTTTTTTTTTTGTTTTTTTTTTTTTTTTTTTTTTTTTTTTTTTTTTTTTTTTTTTTTCCAAATTCACTTGAATAATATTAATAATATAATTGTACAGATTTTAACAAATAGTAATAAAAAAAAAAAAAAAAAAAAAAAAAAAAACACAAAAAAAAAAGAAATGAATATGAGTAATAAGAATAATATATCAGTACAACAGTTAGAGAATGATAAAAAACTGTTACTGGAATATATATTCGAAATGAATTCACAAATTTTGAAATATTCAAAATATTCAATTATAAATGATAGTAACTTTCTTTCATTAAATGTTGAAGAGTTAATTCAATTTTTGAAAAGTAAATTAATTAAAATTAAAAAAAAAAAAAAAAATAGACAAAAGAAAAAAACATCTTCTAATTTCCCCAACAAACTTTTTTTTTTTTTTTTTTTTTTTTAGAATCATCACCTCAACAACCACCACCAACACACCCACCAACACAACACCCACCATTACCAGTAATCCCTAATAAAAGTATAACACCACCACAACCAAATTCTACATCACCCTCCACTAATAATAGTAATATATTATCACCAACGACAACAATAACAACAGCAACAACAACATCTATCACCAATAATAACAGTTTATATAATGATAATAATAAACAACATTTAATAAAAAGCCCACAATCAACACATTCATCCAATAGTAGTACAAGTAGTAATAGTAGTTTAAATAATAATAATATTAATAGTTATAATAATAGTAGTAATGATCAAATTAAAAGATTATTACCAGATAATTATGGTATTTTATCAAAAGATCAATTTCATTTTGCAAGTTATGAAACCTATTTATTAATTTGTCATTTTGGTAGATCAAATGATATAGTTGATTTAGAGAAAGAAGAGACATTTAGAATTCAAAATGAAATTTCAAAAGTTAAACATGATGGTTTTATTAAAGCATTATCACCACCACCACCATCATCATCAGTAAATAATAATAGTTCTAATAAACCACCACCATTCAGTTCAATTTTATATAGGTTATGGTTATTAAAAAATTTTAATTTTAATTTATTCGATACTCAAGAATCATTATTAATTTGGTTAAAAAGACAATTGTATATAGTTTTGGCAAGTTTTTCAAATTTAATTAAATATAATGATCCATATGATGAAAAAGATAATTCAACCATTAATCAATTAAAATTACTTTGTTATAATTTAGAGATTTCATTTCAACAAGATCCCCCACCACAATCGAATCAAGATACGATTTATTTAACACCATTTAATAATTTAGATTATTTTATTGGTAATTTAATTATTAAATCACCAATTATTAATAATAATAATAATAATAATAATAATAATAATAATAATAATAATAATAATAATAATAATAATAATAGTAATAATAATAATAATAATAATAATAATAATTCACCATCTCAACAAAATAATTTAAATCAAGCAATTCAAGCTACAAAATATCAAATTGATAAAATTATACCATATCAATTTCCATTAAATACAAATTTATTTGAAGATTTATTATTTTATAGTTTATTTGAATTTGATGATGACAGTGGTTCAATAAAGTTTATTGGTGATGAACATTTTAGAGTTTCAACAAATTTAAAACCATTTTCAGTTGCATTGAAAATTACACCAACAATGGAGATGATTTGTCAATTGAATTGTTTCATATTGGCATATAATGCTGAACCAAATGAAAGACATTTGAGACGTTTACAATTATCATTAAATGCAATTCAAAATTTAATTGAACATTCTTTATCATTAATTCAAGATCCAAATACAAGTGCTGGTCCATTATTAAAGGCAACTTTGAAAAGTATTGCTCAATGGCTAGTTAAATTCTTAAGTGATGTACATAGTTATAGAGGTACAACATCATCTCCAACAAAGGATATTCATTTATGTTGTTCAATTTATGTTCAGTCAAGAGAGATGTGGAATTATTTATCAACTTCGTCATCGTTGTCATCATCGTCATCGAGAAATTCAATACAATTAAAAACAAGTGAAAGTTCATTTATATCATTTATAACATCATCAGTATCAAAACATTATCAAAGAATTTCAGAACAATTTAAACCATTAACTTTAGAGAATTTCTCTGAATTTGTTGAAAGTTTAATACCAGAGATTAAATTGAATTTAGATGTTTATACAAGTGGTTTTAAAGAGTTTAATAGTAAATCTAAAATGTTGGCATTGACAGAGGTGGTTAATCTTTATTCAGCAGATTTGAAATTAGTATTTGCCGATGTTTATTTCCTATCACCAATGTTAATTCAATCGGTTCAATCAGCATCAAACTTTCAAATTATGTTGGAGAAATTTGATTTAATTCCAAAAGATTCATTACCACCCGTTAAAACTTATGTTTCATCAGTCATTGGTACATGGTGTCAAAATCAAGAAAAAGATTTCACAAAATGGTTCGAAAATATATTTAAACTTGATAAATTCACACCATTGGATAAGGATGTTAAACATTCATCATCGGTTGTTGACATGTTTACTATGTTTTATCAAACTATATCAACATTGGCTAAAATGAAAGGTTCATTATCTGATAATTTCCCTGCATTCATTTTAACACTATCCGCTTTGTTTAATGCAAATTGTCTTTTAACTTATAATACACAAATTGAACAAATGACAATGTGTAATCAATCAAAACATACAACATTGTACCCTAGCTCTTTGAATGAGAAAATTCAAAATAAAGGTAAAATTAGAAAAAGTATTTCAACATCTTCAAATCAAATCTCTTCACAATTACAATCTTCATTAACAATGTCAAAAGCAATACCTGACCCAAATCAAACGGTAATTCAAACAAAACTTCAAACAATGACACTTCAAAAACTATGTATTTGCGTTAATAATTTAGACTATATTCTATTGAATATTAATACCTATATCAATGAACATTCATTCAATAATGAAACATTAAGAGGCAAGTTAAAGGAACTCTTTTCTTCAACTCAAATTACAATCGCTGATACATTGAAATCTTTGGTCGATTTCATTGGTACTCGTGTGGTATTCTATGATTGTAAACAATCAATCGTTGAATCAATCTATTCATCACCACCATTGAATACAAATGATAGAATATCCGATATATTAGAATCATTAAGTCCACATTTGAAAACCATTTACAATAGTACTCAGTCATTGGAGAGAGGTAATGATATTTTAGCTTCAGTTAGTAGATCATTTTTACAAGCAATGGAATTCGCCATACTCTATGGTGGTCCAACAAGATATTTTCAACCAAAAGATGCTGAATTAATCGAATATGATTTGGAATTGGCAAAGGATTTCTTTTTAGATCGTGATGATAATGGTGTTGCCACTGCTGTATCCGATGAATTGTTTGAAAGTTATGTTGCTAATCTAAGAAAGGTCGTACAATTATTAATGGATTTATCATCAGATATTCTAATTGAACAATATGATAATACAAACAAAGGTAAATCATCACAATTCTCAAAAGAAATAATCCTTTGTGTTTTGGTTCATAGAAATGATAAACCTTCTAGATCTTTTATTAAAAAGAAACTAAATGATCCTCATTACTTGTCAATTAAAAAAAATTCAAAAATTAATTTTTTAACATAAATTGATAATAGTTATTTTAATTATTTTAATACAATTTTCAATACATTATATAAAAAAAAATAAATAAATCCTTAATTGGTTTTGTTTTGTTTTGTAATAATCCTTATTTTTTTTATTTATTTTTATACATATATTTTTATTTTTTTTTTTTAAAAGAATCTAGTTTTCCTCTAATCCTTCTAATCATGGATATGGCGCAGGTAAATGAGCTCTTGCAATTCCCAATTCACCAATAAATTACCCAAAAAAAAAAAAAATTTCATTTTTTTTAACATTGATTAATTAGTATCCATTAAAGGAAATAGTTTTAAATTTTTATTTTTTTTAAATGAAAAGAAATTATTCCTTTTTCAATTTGAGTTTTCAAATGAGGAGTTTTAAAATATAGTTATTATTTTTATTCAGTTTTTTAATATGTTAGTATTTAAAATTAATTAACTAAATAAGTCAAATAATAAGATGAATTGGTCAAAGGATTCTTATAAGATTTGGCTTTTATAAAATACTCAGAGCCAACCACACAATTCAAAAAAAATCAATGGAGACTTTTCCAATAACAAAACATATACCCACTTAAAATGGTAGTTTGGTTAATTTCGATTTAGCTATATGGGAATTGAACCCTTAATATCGTTTCCTTTAATTAAAAAGGATGTGTGCTCGATGCAGGGATCGAACCTGCGACCGTGGCGTTATTAGCACCACGCTCTGCCGACTGAGCTAATCGAGCATCCGTTGAAAAAAAAATTATTTTATCCAAAAAAGTGCGAACTATTTTTTACAACAAAAGGAAAAAATAAGCAGGAAAAACTCAACCGTAACTATTCTGGTGAATTTATTAAAATTTAATAAATTGAAGAAATTCCAGCAACAAGAATATTGCAAATTTATATTTTCAAAAAATCGATACGATAAATTTTAAATTTTATTTTTTTTTTTTTTTTTAAGTGTAAATTTAGTTAATTGAGGTTTTTTTTTTTTTTTTAAACACCATAACATTTATCGAATTCAGAAGAAGTGATACCAAAGATTTGACAAATCCATTTAGTTTGACAAGCTTGATCACAAGATTCTTTAATTGGTGAACTACTAAGATTTTCGAAATAACTATTAAACATTGTTGAATTAGTTTTCATTTGATTGGCAACTTTTGTCCAAGAGGTAGGTGAAAGATCATCCATATTATAGAGTTCTTTAGCACTATAAGTCAATTGGAAATTTAAGGCACCAGTTTCATTTGCTTCAGTAATGTTTGCATGATATTGATAGTAGTTTACAATTTGATTAGTTGAATAATCAAATTGATAAATACGATAACCAGGTTCATGATTTTGATAGGTTGTTAATGATGGAACGATATAATTCATACCGGTTGGAATTGTATGAGTTGCAACATCGGAGAATACTGAAAATTGATCGTAATGAGTATGGCCATACAATTGACCAATGATAACATCAGAGAATTGACCTACCACTTGTTCATACATTGCACACCAACCATCGGTTGAAGCACTTTTAACAGTGCATGGAATATGACCAATGATTAAAACCTTTTCACCATTGGATTGAGCTTGTTCCAATGTATTGATCATCCAATCCGATTGATTATTTGGGCCTTTTAAATAGGTTGGGAGGAGATTATAGAAATTGATCATATCATTCTCCAAAGTATTCAATGACATAACACGAAGACCTGGCTTAATCAACGATGTATAATAACCACGCTCTTTAACCAACTCCAAAGCATCGGCATCTAACCATGGTGCCCAATAGGTGTAAATCGAGTCCAATAACCATTGTGAATTTGGTAAAACGTATTGATCGGCTGGGTAAGCTTCATGATTACCCAACGATGGTAAAACTGGTGTATTTGGGAAAGTCTTTTGAATGACCTGTGCCAATGTTGCGGTGGCCAACTCTTGTTGAGCTTGTGATTGTTCCCATACATTGTGTGGTGGATTATCACCTGTCCAAACTATGAAATCCAATTGATCAGTCAATGTTGCCAAATGTTGGAAAATCAATTCAACAGTACTAAATGGGATATCGCAAAGGTAATGACCTATTGGACCTGCTGAACCTACACCATCTCTACAACATAATGGTCTACCACAATTTGGATTTGAACCAACTTTATAATCTGGATCGAAATGTACATCAGAAATTTGTAAAATATAACCAATACTATCATTACCTTTAAATTTTTTTACCAATGGTTCTTGATTTGATAAATCTTTATATTGTGGTTTCTTATTAACTTTCATTGTTGGTTTATTAAATGATTCTTGTCTATATTCATTATCAAATGAATTTGAAATTGATGATGATTCTGATGATCCTGTTGCTGAACAAATCTTAAAATATCCACATAATTGTGATGGTGTAAAATCTGATTGAATAAGTACATCAACTATAATTGGTACATAATTATTTAAAATACCTGTACACTATATTTAAATATTAAATAATTATTATTATTATTAGTATTTTTTAAATTAATTTTTTTTTTTTTTTTTTTTTTTTTTTTTTTTTTTTTTTTTTTTTTATTAGATTTAAATATACATACAACTTCTGGTTGTTCTTCTTTTGAGGCAATACAAAGGTCAGATAAACCTTTAATTATTTCTGTTAATGAAGCATTCTTTTTAATGAAATCTTCTAATAATGATGCACCAATTTGACAAACATCACAGCTTAATTGAATGTTTTCACCATGTTGTAAAGTTGTTGCTGCTGCTTTATCTAATTTATCTAATGATTTTTGTCCTTTTTCTGTAATTAAAATGTCATGGGAATATACAGATGCTAATAATAATCCAATCAATACTAATAAAATTATTGGTATGGATTTCATTGTGTTTATTTTTGTTTTTGTGTGTGGGTGTTTGAGGTTATTTATTACAAAGAAAAACAATAGAAAGACCAAACACCAATATCTTTGTTTTCCCCTTTGTAAAAAAAATAAATAAATAAATAAATAATAAATATATGAAATATATAAGAAAAAAGCAAATTATAAATTAAAGTATGAGTAAATGATTTTTTTAAAAAAAAAAAGTGTGTTTTTTTTTTTTTCAACTTAAAAGAAAATTATAATCTGAAAATGTAAAACAAAACAAAAAAAAAAAAAAAAAATAAAAATAAAAAAAATAAAAAAAATAAAAAAAATAAAAAAAAACATTTTATAACTGATTTTTTGGTGTGAAATTTAATTATCCCAGAAAAGGATTTCTACTTTTCATAAAGATACTTAATTTTATTCGCATAAGTTTCCGATACATTTTAAAAAAATAAAAAAAAATCTATTATTAAACTAAAATAATTTTATAAACACAAAATAAAATAAAATAAAAAAAAAAAAAAAAAAAATAAAATAAAATAAAATAAAAAAAAAACCTTTGATTAGATATTTATTAATAGCAATTAGTTCGTCATTTTTTTTTTCCACAAAGGTTTAGATTTATTAAGTTTTTTTTTTTTTTTTTATTTTTATTTTTTTTAATAACCATACCTATTTGATTCATCACCATCATTATTTTCTCTAGAAATTAAATTGACATACTCTGATTCTTGTTTTTCTTTTAATTTTTTTATTTTTTCTTCTGGGGTGTAAACCTTCTTTGGTTTTTGGTTTTGTTTAACTTTATATTCTTCTGGTATATCATTTTCCAAAAGATTACCCAATTTATTGTTATCATTATTATTATTATTGTTATTATTTTTATTATTATTATTATTATTATTATTATTATTATTTGGATTATTGTTATTTGGATTATTATTTTTATTATTATTATTTTCTTGAATTTTATTTTCAGTATCATCATTAAACATTAATTTATTTTCAGTCGATTTAATAGTTGAATTAGTTAAAGTGGTTGTTGGTGCTGGTGTTGTGGTAGTGATGACAGTTGTTTTATTTTCAATTGATTTATCAATACCATCATTTAATTGAATTGATTTTAATGAAGATTGTAAAGATTGAGAATATTTCTTATAATCTGGTTTTAAGAATAAAATTGATTCTAATTTTTTAATTTGATCTTCAATTGTTATTAAAGAATTCATTATCTTTTGTTGTGTATTTTTCTTTAATTCTTGTTCATTTTCATTCATAAATTTATCGAGTTCATCTTCTTCATCATTATCATTATTATTATTTTTATTTAATAATGTTGATTGTTTAAATTGTTTTTGAAGTGAAAGTTTCTCAATTTCAAATTGTTTTCTTTTTTCAATTAGTTCTGTTATTGATTGATCATTTAATTTTAATTGTTGTTGTTTTTGTAATTTATCTTTTGATTGATTCGTTCTATCATAAAATTGATTATCTTCATCATCATCATCATCATCATCTTCTTGACTTTTCTTTTTTCTTTTATTATTACTATTATCTAAATCATCTTCATCATAATCATCATCATCATCATTTTTATTTTGATTCCTTTTTTTATTATTTTTATTATTATTATTATTTTCTAGGTCTTTATTATCATCATCTTGTTCTTTATAGTGATTTCTAATTTCTTCATCATGGTCATCTTTTAACCAAACATCTCTATTTATAAGAGGTTTATTATCAGAATTTGAAGAAGAGTTGTTTGAAGTGAAAAGTGATAAAAATGCTGCTTTTTCTTTGGCTCTCTCTTTTTCTTTAATTTTTTCTTTTTCTTTTTCATCATTATTAATATTATCATCGTCATTATAATTTAAATTTAAATTTGGTCCATCCAATACAAATAATCTTGTTGATTCACCAAATTTTATTACATCACCAACTTTAATAGGTATATGAATATTTGGTTTACATTTTTGTTTATTTATCATTGAACCATGTGTGCTATTTAAATCATACAAATATAATTTCCCTCCGTCTCTATGTTGTATAATTGCATGTTGTCTACTAATTGTCTAAAAAAAAAAAAAAAAAGTTAATTGTATTGTATTGTATTAAATGAATGAATGAATAAATGAATGATAACTTACTGCATGCTCTAATTGTATGTCACATATTGGTAATCTACCAATTAAATAAAATGGTTTCTTGTTTAAATTAATATGTTCTATAATTGTACCACTCTTTATAACTTCAAATTTATATTCAATGTCAGGGTTTGATTTGCTCCATTCTGGTTCTTTATAAATTAGTTCAACTTTTGGTTGTGGTTGTTGTGGTTGTTGTGGTTGTTTATTGGGTGATTTTTTGATTAGTGTTGAAGGAGGTGGTGGCATTAAGAAATTAGACGGAGGTGGTGGCATCATTTTATCATCATCTCCATTTTTGATATTACCCTCATTATTTTCACTCATTCTATTTTTTTTTTTTTTTTTTAATTAATTTTGAAATAGTGAAAAAGTGAATTTTTTTTTTTTTTTTTTTTTTTTTTTTTTTCTTATTTAATTTTTTTTATTTTCTTTTTATTTTATTTTAACTTGTATTTTTTTAAAATATCAAAAAAAGTAAAAATAATAAAAGAATTTTTTCTTTTTTTTCTTTTTTTTTTTTTTTTTTTTTTGTATTCCCCTTTAAAATTGAGTATAGTATATTTTTTAAATAAACCCCTTTCTAATAATATTTTAGTATTAATTTAGCACCCTTAAAAAAATCCATTTTTCTGAATTTGTAAAAATGGTAAATAATATTTATTTTATTTTATTTCTTATTTAAATCAGAGGATTTCTTTTTTAAGATAATAATCAAGATTTGAAATTTTAATAAATACTAAAAAAGAAGTTTAAATTTTGATGAATAAAAAAAAAAAAATATAAATAATTTTTTTTTTTTTTTTTTTTTTTTTCATACCTTTTGTGGTTAATAAAATTATAATAATATAATTATGACATTAGTTGGTAAGAAATAAACAAATAAACAAATAAAAAAGATAAAAAGATAAATAATTATAATTTAACTAACTTATTTTTAATTTATATATTTATAAAGCATCTTTAACAAAACTTGGAAATCCAACTGCATCATTAAGTAGCCATAGTTCACCAAAAGTTGAGACACATGCTGGTGTTTCAGGAGAACAAATGGGCAACAAATCAGAATGGATGGGTAGATCATGGCAGTGGGGACCAAGTAGACAATGGTATTGGCAACCATGGTATTATAGATCATACAGAAGTGGAAATTGGTATTATTAAATACTCACCTTTTTTATAATTTTTTAAATAAAATATTTTTATTTTAACATTTACCAAAACAAATTTAATTTTTATTTTTTTTATTTTTTTTTTATTTAAACTTTTTTTAAATTGACTAAACTCTATTTTTGATATCAACTAAATGAAAAGAAATAAAATAAAATTTTTTTTTCTTTTATATTATTTTATTTTTTTTAATTTTATTTTTTTCATTTTTAAATATTATTTGATTTTTTTGTTATTAATATGAATTTAGTATAAATATAAACTCAAAAATAAACAAAATAATAAAAATAAAAAAAAAAAAAAAAAAAAGTAATAGAAAAAAAAGAAAATTTGTGAATATTAAATAAGGTTTTGGTAAAAAAAAAAAAAAAAAAAAAAAAAATTGAAAAAGTTGAAAAAAAAAAGTTGAATGGTTTGTAATTATTTTTAATTTTATCTTAATTTTTTTTTTTTTATATGGATAATAATAATAATAATAATTTTGAAATACTATTTTGGAAAGTGTTTAAAAATATTTTCCTTTTAAAATGTATTTTTAAAGAAATTAAATCAAAACAAATATTTAGAAATTATTCATATAATGAAATTAATAGAGTAGAATGGATGATTAGAAATGGTTATTTCGAATTATTAATAGAAAAAATTAAAAAATGTGAATATTTAGTATTTAATTGTGAATTCAAACATCCAACAATGGTTATAGGATCTATGATGGTTACGACAATGAATAAAGAACTTACAGAAAAACAATTTAATTTCAAATATTCAATTTTTAATTACTTTAAAGATGATTTCCAACTTTTTTCAATACTTTTTAAAAACTATAATTTATATTTCCAACTTCCATCATGTTGTAAACACATTGAAAGAATATCAGTACAAGTCGATAATATGGCAGCATTAAAAGTTTTGGTTGAAAATTATTCATTTAAACCTAACATTTCATCATTTTTCAAATCATATGAAATCGGCTCAATATCAGTATCTCAATATCTATATGAATCATTATTTTTAAAATTAAACTTAAAATTAACAAAAGATCAAATTGAAATATTATGGAATTTAACATTTTCAAATACAATAACAACTAAACCGTCATCAAAATTTATTTCACCATTAATAAATGATAATGAAACGATTAATCAAATAATCATTAAAAAACTATTATTTATTGTAAATGTATTAAAACTTAAACCCACAGTTTCAAATTTAAAACCATTGGAATCTTTTTTTAATTTTAAAATTTTTAAAGAATCTTTATCAAAATTATTAATGTGTTGTAAAATAGTATCAATATTATCAAATTTTCAATCATTTCATCAAATATTTAATTTACAATTTTCAAAAGAAAAGACCTATATTGAAAATATAAAAATAAAAACTTTAATAAAAAATTCTGAAAATTCTTTATTAATGTCATCAATAGTTTCACCATCACCACCATCACCACCACCAAACAAATCATCACTAGAAATAATATCTTTAATTTTATTTGATGAAATTAATAAAATGAAATTTACAAAAAAAGAATTATCATCAAGTGTTTATACTTTAATTGATAATTTAAATAATTTATTATCATCACCATCCACTTTTATAATAACATCAATTGAAAATATTAAGAAACTATTTGAAATGTTTATTAAATTTACAACATTTGGTAAAAACAATTTATTAGAAAATTTTTCATTTTTTAAAATTAAATTCTTTGGTGATAATGAATCATTTGATTTAAAATTGTTTAAATCATTTTCAAATCAATCGATAATTGAATTATTTAGAAATGATAGAATTGAAATAATTGAAAAACTTTGTAAAGAAAATAAATTAATAATTAATCGAGATATATCACCTTATTATATTATGAAATCAATTGAAATGTTTAATTTAATTTATAAATATGATAAAGAAAAGCATACTAATAATCCAATATTCCAATTACTTTTATTTAATTATAAAATTGCAAATCATTTCAAACAAAATTATAATAACCATTATCAAACATTAATAAAATCAACAACAATCAATAAAATACCACAACAAACAAATTTTAAAAATTGGTTCAATTTTCAAAATTTTAATTTTATTTTTGAAAATTGGTTTGATTTTACAAATGAATTTAAAATTCAAATTGCCAATTTTGTTTATTTAAAAATTTCAATCAGTAAAATTCCATTAACTGATTATATTAAATTTATTGAATTCTTCAATAATAAATCACTAGGTAATAGTGATTTATTTTCAAATATTCCTTTTTACACAGGTTCAAATCAAATTACAAATATTTTTAATAATAATAATGAAGATATTGAATTGGATTTTACAACATTTGAACAAGTATCATATTTAATTAATAAAGAATATTCCCACCAAACTCTAGTTGATTATTCAATCACACCACTACTTCAATCAAATGCTCAAATATATTGTACATATTATCTTAGAGGTGAATTAGATAAAATTATTCCCCCAAAAATGTCCCAATTTAAAAAAGACATCTCGCTAGTAATAAAAGAGATTGTAAAAAAAAGTGATATTAAATCATTTCAATATATATTATCAACAAAAATCGATAAAGCACAAATTGGTGATTTTATTGACCGCGTTTTATCCTATTCACTCTTTTATGGTAATTTTATATTATTTCACAAATCTCTCAATCAAAAAGTAAAATTTCCAATTTCAGATGCATTCGAACATGGCCAAATTGAAACACTACTTTATTTTAAGAATGAATTAAATTATAAACTACCAAATAATGAAAAATTATTTGAAAATTTAATTAATGATAATAATTGTTTCTTTTATAATTATTTTAAAAATCTTTGTAAATAAATACAAATAAATAAAAAAATAAAAAAAAAAAATAAAAAAAAGATTATCTTTTTAAATTTTAAATAATTATTACACTGTATACATTTTTTTTATTTTTTATTTTGTTTTATTTTGTTTTAATATATATATAAATTTGTTTTGTTTTGTTTTGTTTTAATTAATTTAGAATAAACCAGAAACTTTTTTCTTTTCAGTTTTTTTCCAAGCTGGTAAAGCATCCCATTCAGCTCTACTACCAAGATGTTTTTCAAAATCTTCATCACTAAGATACATTTCTAAAACTGAACGATCAATTTCAGGAGGTGTATTCTTTTCAATTAATTTTTCAAATGGTAAAACTTGATAATATTTCTTTAGTAGATTAACAGCATTCTTTGGTGATGCACCATCATCAAGTTCATCAGCACCATCAGCAGTATTATTTGAAGAACCATTGCTGTTGTTGTTGTTGTTGTTGCTGTTGTTAAGTCTTAAAGAATCCCAACAATGGAAATAACAAGTGAAAGAAAGTGGTTCATCACCTTGAGTAATGAATAAAACATCATTTTCAGTTCTAGAATCAGCTAAATATTTTACATAATCAATTGCAATTTCCATACCTCTCTTTTTTTCTTTTTCTTGTGCTCTTAAACCTGACCAAACGAAAACATTCTTTCTATTATCCAATAGATAGACTTTACTTGGAGTTAAATCATATTGACTGAAACGATAGATTTCATCAGCTCTAATAATGGTACCAGTATTTACGATTGCAAATAATTTAATTTGATTTTCCCAATCAGTTGGTACATTTTGATAAACATAATCAAAGTTTGCATATTTACCATTTCCACCAATTAATTTCCAAAATTCGTCAGGTTCTGAACCTTCTTTAATGACTTTAATGATTGGATTAGTTTTTGATTTTGAAATACTATTTGAAAGTGAAGCTAATTTTGATGATTCCTCTTTCAATTGTTTATTTGAACCTTTAGATTCCCAAATAAAAGTTTGATTTGTTGAACAATTGGTAATGATGAAACAATCTCTACTATTTAAACAAGTTGAAGAAAGTTTACTGGTTTGTGAAGCAGTGATTGCATTTGATTTTTTACCAAAAACATGATACATTCTAGTGGTATTATTATTGAATTGGTAAGTGGTTCTATCACCTTTATGAACAACCATTTTACCATTGAAAATCATATTGAAATGATTGGTTTCTCTACCTTGTCTTTCAGGATCTTGAGAACATTCACCACGAGCACTAGTTTCAATATAAAGATCTTTTGAGAGTAATGAAGATGAACCAACGTCTTGACGAGATGCATCAGCACCTTGCCAATAGTAAATTGCATATTTGAGTGCATTCCATTTGGTGTAGGTATATCTAATCAAATAACAACAACCACTAAAGAAATGACCATACTCTTCCTTTGGTAAAGGATAGGATTTACAATTTTCAATATACCAAATCTCATACTCACCACTACCATCACTTTTGAGTACTTCTTCAGCTCTTTCAATTTCAACCATTTCTCTAACTTGGAATTGATTCATCTTTGCAGGTGATTTCTTTTCATAGGGAATTGAAACATCAAATACTCTCTTCTTACCAAAACCCATTCTTTGTAGGGAAACTTCATGTGAAAGATCTGGCCAATCAAAGAATTTCTCTCTAAATAATACAGTTTCACCACCTTCTGATAATACAACTGATTCAACCCATGATTGTCTATGTTGATTATTCTTTAAACGTTCTTGACATTTCTTATGGAATTGTTCCTTTAATGATTGATCGGAATTTCTACCTGACCATTCATAGAACTCACTAACAGTATCCAATACATAGAAACCATCAGACTCTAATAATTCCATTGATAATGATTTAGTATCAATATGAATTAATTGATCTTTATCAGTTAAATACTTCAATAGTGTGAATGATGATGCCCAATTTAATTCCGCTTCTAAATCATCACCACCATCTGGATTAATAGTAGATTTATGTGATGAACCTCCACCAATACGTTTATAAAATAATTCATTTTCATCACCTTCATCCAATTTAATTATTGTAGCATGACCACCTCTTTCGTGAGATTTAATGATTTCTGCAATTGCAACTGCTTTGGCTTTCTTATTGGCAGTTGATTTTGAGCCATACCAAGTGAAAATGGTAGAATGTGAATTACTATCAACTGATTCACCACCAACATTTGAATTTTCAATACCACAATCTAAAACGAATGCATCCATTTTATTCAATGAATTTATTGAGATTTCAACCTCTTTGGTTAAAATTCTCTTTTTACCTTTACAATGAACTAATCTTGCTCTTAGGCCTGAATAAGTATCAATACTCTTTTTATGATTTAAAAATTTATTTGGATCTTGTTTCAATGTTGATGTGACTGATACAGATTGTGATCTACCTCTAACGAAATTTGGTGCTGCAGGTTCATCCTTTAAAACATTTGATAAAAGTTTATTATTTTCAATTTCCATTTTCTTTTTTTGTGCTTCCATTGCCAATGATGCCATTGACCCCATTATTCCACCGACTGCACCAGGTGGTAATACAATTTTCTTTTTAGTAGTTGGAGATGATTCATTATTTTTATTACTTTCTAATGCTTTTGATAATAATGATGGTTGTTGATCACTACCCACATCATCATCACCACCACCATTTGAAGTTGAAGTTGAACCTGGTGCTTTATGACTTTTACTTGGTGCTTGTCTACCTTTCATTTTAACTCTATCTTTAGTTAATGATGTTAAAGTTGATGTTGATCCATCACTACTACTATTATCTTCAGTAACTTGTACTGGTTTCTTTTTATTTTCTAATTGACTTTGAAGTTGTTTTTCAATTGATAATTTAAATTGATCAGTTATTGTGGATGATTTTGTTTCTTTTTCAATAGATTTTGAAATTTTCTCTCTTTCTAAACGATCTCTTTCTTCTTTTTCTGCAAATTCTCTTTCTTGTTTTAATTTTAATTCTTTTTCTTTTTGTTCTTTTTCTAATTTTAATTTAAATTCTTTTTCTTTTTTATCTTTTTCTTCTTTTTCTTTTGTAACTTTATCAGCCAATTCTTTATCTTTTTTCTCTTTTTCTAATTTATCAGCCAATTCTTTCTCTTTTCTTTCTTTTTCTTCTTTTTCTTTTGCAAGTTTATCAGCCAATTCTTTATCTTGTTTCTCTTTTTCTAATTTATCAGCCAATTCTTTCTCTTTTCTTTGTTTTTCTTCTTTTTCTTTTTGTTCCTTTTCAAGCTTATCAGCCAATTCTTTATCTTGTTTCTCTTTTTCTAATTTATCTGCTAATTCTTTCTCTTTTTTCTCTTTCTCTAATTTATCAGTTAATTCTTTTTCAAGTTTTTCTTTTTCAAGCTTTTCTGCCAATTCTTTTTCTTCCAATTCTTTTTTCTCTTTCTCTAAACGTTCTTTTTCAAGTTTTTCTGTTTCTGCTGCTGCTGCTGCTGCTGCTAATTCTTTATCTTTTCTTTCTTTTTCTTCTTTTTCTTGTTTCTCTTTTTCTTCTTTTTCTTCTTTTTCTTCTTTTTCTTTTTGTTCTTTTGCAAGTTTATCAGCCAATTCTTTTTCTTGTTTTTCTTTTTCTAATTTTTCAAGTGATTCTTTTTCTTGTTTTTCTTTTTCCAATTTATCAGCCAATTCTTTTTCTTGTTTTTCTTTTTCTAATTTATCAGCCAATTCTTTCTCTTGACGTTCTTTTTCTAATTTATCAGCCAATTCTTTCTCTTCTTTTTCCTTTTGTTCTTTTGCAAGTTTATCAGCCAATTCTTTCTCTTGACGTTCTTTTTCTTCTTTTTCCTTTTGTTCTTTTTCAAGTTTATCAGCCAATTCTTTCTCTTTCTCTAATTTCTCAGCCAACTCTTTTTCTTGAGATTCTTTTTCAAGTTTATCAGCCAATTCTTTTTCTTCTTTATCTTTTTTTTCTTTATCTAAACGTTCCTTTTCAAGTTTATCAGCCAATTCTTTTTCTTCTTTTTCTTTTTTCTCCTTTTCAAGTTTATCAGCCAACTCTTTCTCTTGACGTTCTTTCTCTAATTTATCAGCCAATTCTTTTTCTTCTTTTTCTTTTTTATCAGTTAATTCTTTTTCTATTCTCTCTTTTTCTTCTTTTTCTAATTTTTCATTTTCTTCTTGTTTTAATTTTTCAATTTTTTCAGAATCTTTTTTATCTAATAAATCTTGAAGTTTTCTTTGTTCTTCTTCTTGTTGTAATCTTCTTTCTTCTTTTCTTTTTTCACGTTCTTCTCTAATTTTTTGTTGTTCCAATTCTAATTTTTTAGCTTCCTCTTCCAATTCTTTTCTTCTTTTCTCTCTTTCTTCTTTGGCTGAAATTGCTTGTGCTGATAATAATGAAGTTGATGAATCACCACCACTATTCTCAGAGATTGAATAAGATGATGTTGATGGTGATAATGCTATACTACTACTACCACTTGTGGGAGTTTTTGGCGATGTTATTCTATTTGCTTTATCAGACTCTAATTTCTCCATCTCTTCCTTTAGAATCTTTTCATCTTCCTCACGTTTCTTTCTTCTCTCTTCACGTTCTTTTTGTTTTTTTAATCTTTCTTCTTCATCTTTTTTCTCTTGTTCCGCTGCTAATCTTTGTTGTTCTTCACGTGCTTTCTTTCTTTCTTCATTTCTTTTCTCTCTTTCTTGTGCTTCCTTTTCTAATTCTAAACTTTGTTGTTTTAAATCCTCTAATCTTTTTTTTCTTTCTTCATCCATTCTTTTTTTTTTTTTTTTTTTTTACTTTTTTTATTATTATTACAATATTAAATATATATATTTATATAAATACAACAATTTTTACTTTATTATATATATATAATAAAAATAAATTTAATGGATTTCAAAATTTTATTTTATATTAAAAAATAAAAATAAAAATAAAAATAAAATAAAAATAAAATTAAAAGAGTATCCATATAAAATTTAAATAATTTGATTAGTATGTTCTTTCAAAAATTAAATAATAATTTATGTAATTCATCTAAAACAATTAATTTTTTTGTTTTTATTTTTTTTTATTCAATTTTATTTTTGGTTCTGTTTCATTTTTGTTTTTATTTTTTTTTTTTTTTTATTTTTGTAAAAATTAAACAAATCTTACCTTTTAAAATTTAATGATTTTTTTTTTTTTTCTTTAAATATTAAGATATTAAAAAAAAATCTAACCAAACAATAATTAAATTCAATTAATATATTTATATAGTAATTAGTAAAATAATATATTAGTTGATTTCCTAAAAATGATTTTTTTTCTATTTTTAATTAATGTGACAATGTTTTTTTTTATTATTGTTTTTTTTTTTTTATTATATTTATTTATTTTTTTTTATTTTTTATTTTTTATTTTTTATTTTATTTATTTATTTTTTGAGTGTTTAATTAAATTTTACAAATTAACTTACTTGATATTATTATTATTATTATTATTTTTATTACAATACAGTTAAAATATATGTTGTGATTTGTGTGTATGTGGTGGTATATGTTGAGTGTGTGTGAGTGTGGTGTGTGTATATTTAAGTTGTGGGTGAATGTATTTATTTATATTGTTAAATATAATATGTGATATTTGAAACAATGAATGTCCTTTTTTATATTTTTTATTTTTTTATTTTTTTTTTTGTTTTGTTTTATATTCTCTTTTATTTTTTTTTATTTTTATTTATTTTTATTTATTGTTATTTTTATGATAACTAATAATTGGAAAAAAAAATAAATAAAATGAAGGTAAAAAAAAAAAAAAAAAAAAATAATCTAAAAATACAACAATATATCTTTGTACTATCACGTTAATTATTTTTAAATTTTTTTTTTTATCTTTTGACAAACAAAACAAAATAAAATTAAAAAAAAAAATAAAATAAAAAAAAAAAAAAAAAACAAAAATGGGCGAAAATTTCGAAAACCAGTGCAAACTGCCCAACACACAACCAAATAAAATCTTTTTTTTTTTTTTTTTTTCTTTTTTTTTATTTTCATTTTATTTTTTATTTTTTTTTTTTTTGATGGTTCAAGGTTTTCTTATTTTCAAATAAAAAGTTTGTTTATCAAATCAAATCAATTTGATTTGAATTTTATTTTTATTTTTTTATTTTTTTTTATTTTTTTATTTTCATTTTTAAAATATTTTTTTTATTTTTATTTTATTTTTATTTTATTTTTTTTTTTTTTACATTAATGTAAGGATGGAATTGAAATGAAAAATGGATTATGAGCATTACAATTTTCTTTACAACAAGATGAAAATTCTTGATTACATTGAGGATCTAAAGTTGAAGTTTTCCTACCACTACATGGTACACATTGAAGTGGTGGTGGTCCCCAAATGTTTAAACAAGTTGAAACTTTTAATGTACCACAATATTGATTCGTTTGATTATTGTAACAATTAATCCTTGAAGGACATTCAAATTTTGGTAAAAATTCTTTAACAATTCCCCAAACACTTTTCTCACCATTTATTTCATCACCCATTACAAATTGATTACTCTTTATGTAATCTTGATTTACAGGGAATCCATAGTCATCTAAAACACTACTTAAACCAAAACCACCAACTGGTATATGATTACATCTTGGTGATTGTGATCCAATGAATTTTAATCCTTTAAATCTTAATTCTAAATATCTATCATGATTCCAACAATCACAATTATTTTTTAATAATTCTGGTTTATTCGTATTTGGTTTATTTTCAATTTTATCTTCAAATTTCTATAAAATAATAATAATAAAAAAAATTATTAATAAATACCAACCTTTGGTTCCTTTTAAAACCCAAAAATATGGGGGTGTGAATTTTTAAAAAAAAAAAAAAAAAAAAAAAAAAAAAAAAAAAAAAAAAAAAAATAAAAATACATACATTTTCAATTACCCAATTTTCAATTATATTAAAATCTAAAATTAATTGATTAATAATTGATCTATCTAATAGCCAAGATAAAACTTTAAATTCAATTTCACCATTAAAAGTGACTTTATTTAATTGATTTGGTACTAAAAGTGATAAAGAGTTTTCATTTCTTATACTTTTTCTTTTAAGTGGTTTATCTAATAACCAATTATATTGTGGATGAGTTGTATGTAGAAAGAATGCAGTGGTAGCGAATTTAATTGATTTATCTTTTTTCATTATTGATTTTGAAGCTTCAAAAAATTCGAAAACATCTTTTGAAATTTCAACATCCTCTTCAAATATAATTAATGATTGTAAATTTGGAAATAACTTTTCAACAGTGAATTTCATACCGTGTACTAAATTTTTAAATGCAAAATATGCATTCCCATATGGTTGTTTACTTGATGATTCAGTTTCAATATGTGTTATTGATTTAAATAATTTTTGATTTTGATTTTGGTTTATTTTTTCATTTAAAATATCTTCCAATTGATTATACTCGTTATAATCGTTCATTGAAACTGATTGTGTTAATACTAAATGATATTCGTTAGAATGATTTGCACTAATTATACTATCTAAACATTTACTAAAATCATTCATTCTTTTGAATGTCATTATTAATATAACTTTTACATCTTCACTTGAATCTATAATTTCTTCATTTTTAAATAATGATTTTGGTGTAGTGTTTGATTTTACAATATTAACAAAAATAAATATTAATAAAAATAATGAAAAAATTTTCATTTGTTAATATTAACAAGAATGTGTTTTTCAAATTTCGATCATTTTTTTTTTTTTTTTTTTTTAAATTTTTTTTTATTTTTAATTTTTTTTTTTCACCCTACTTTTTTTTTATCTATTAATTTATTTTTATTTTATTTATATTTGCCTACTTTTTATGATTTATCATTAGATTTCAGATTATTTTTTATTTATATATATATATATTTTTTTTATTTATTTTATTTTTTTTTGAGAATATATTCCATAATGTGTATATTGTTAATTTTTTATGTTGGCAAAAATTAAAAAATGTTTGATTATGAATAATATATTTTCACCACACTTCAACACTCATAAAAAAAGACCCACAGTATGAGATAATTAAAAGACACATCGTTTTCTAATAAAAGTGGGGAAAAAAATAATAAAAAAAAATAAAAAAATCATATAATTATATGAAATATACACACAATTTGTTTTTATTTTTTTTTTATTTTTTTTTTTTATTATTTTTTTTATTTTTTTTCATTTTTTTTGTATTTGTATTTTTTTTTTATCTTTCTTATTTTTTTATTTTTATTTTTCCACATATATTATTCTTTATTTTTTGAAGATTATGATTTCAGATACATTGGAAATCAATTTGTCAAAAACGGTAACTATTTTTCAAATAATATTACTTTAAATGTTGTTATTTTTTATAATTATTAATATTTTTTTTTTTTTTCCAACTGACAATTTTAATATTAATTTTTTTTTTTTTTTTTTTTTTTTTGTAATTCAGTCCAAGATTTCGTTTAATTTAAGAATACCTTTTCATTTTGTAGTTGGATTGGGCCTTTGAAATGTAAGTTTTCTACTTTTTTCAAATAATAAAACCTTTTTTTTAAATGAATTTATTTTAATAGTAATATTATTTTTTTTTTTATTTCTTCTTTTTTGATTTCTTTTTTTTTTTTTTTTTTATTTTTTAATAGAAAAAATTATTTAACATTATCATTTATGATTCCAATTTATTTAAACTTTCTCTTTTAAATTCATTTTTTATAGATTAAAAAAAAAAAAAAAAAAAAAAAAAAAAAATGAAAAATAATTATTCATTGCTATTACTACTATTATTTATAAATATATTTTTTATTTCATTTGGTTCATCAATGAATCAAGTTACTTTGGATGAAACAACAAATTATATTTTTCAATGGGAATTGATAGAAAATGATGAAATTTTAATAATATGTAAATATAAACTCTTTTTTTTTTTTTTTTTTTTAATTTAGATTTACTAATTTAATTTTTTTATTATTTATTTTTTAATTTTTATTTTTTTAAAAAAAAAAAGTATCAGCAAATATAAAAACATGGTTGGGTATTGGATGGGGAAATGAAATTAATGGAATGAGTAATGCAGATTATGCAATTGGAATATTCGATAATAAAGGTAATTTAAATATGAGTGATATGGTAGTAACACCAACTCAAAAAATGAATAAGCCAAGTTACGATACGAAAGTCGGTGGTACAAATGATATTTTAACATCATATGGTTATCAAACATCAGATTACACATATATAAAATTCACAAGAAAATTAGTAACTGGCGATTTAGTTGGTGATAGAGATTTATTTGTGGATGGAAGAATGACAACTTTAATTTGGGCAAGAGGTTCATCCCAAAATTTAACATATCACGGTCAAAATAATCGTGGTGAAATTTCAATTGATCTAAGTGGTGCTAATAAATCAGTTCAAGTAAATAATAGTAAAGATGTGTATCTATATTGGCATATTTCATTAATGTTGGGCTCATTTTTAGTTTTAATGCCATTTGGTATTTTCGTAGCAAGATATATGCGTCATTATCACTACTGGTTCCCATTACATTATTTATTACTAGGCACAGCATTCACATTCTCAATTGTTGCTTTCATTTTAGCATTTATGATGACATCAGATAGAAAATTCTCAAAACATCTATTACATGCCTGGTTTGGTTTATTTACAATCATTCTAATGTGTTTAGTTGTAATTGGTGGTGTTATGAGCCACTTGTTATGGAAACCTGATAGAAAGAAAACTCCAATATTTCCTGATATCATACATGCTTTTTTGGCAAGATTAACTTATTTAATAGCACTTGTATCAATTTGGACTGGTTTAAATACTTTTGAAATTCCAAAACAATTTTCAATTGTATTAGGTTTTGTTGTCTCTTTATTCTTTGGTTTAGTTATATTTTTAGAAATTTACAGAAAAAGATACCCAAATTCAGTTGGTGACCATGGTTTTGATAAAAAAGAAATTAAATTACAAGAAAGAAATAGTAGTACTGTTGATTCAACCATAAATATAAATAATTAATTTTTAATTTTCTGAAAAAAAAAAAAAAAAAAAAAAAAAAAAAAAAAAAATAATAATTAGAATTATAAAAAAATATTCCATTGAGAATATCTCATAAGATATTTTTAATTTTTATTTTATTTTTTTTATTCAACCACTAACACCATTTCCCCACCACAATAAATATTAAAAAAAAAAAAAAAAAAAAAAAAAAAAAAAAAAAAAAAAAAACTCAATTATTTCTATTACTTTCACACTTTAATAGTAAATTTATATTTTCAAAACAGTAAACAGTTTCCATTAAAATCGTGGAGACCTAATATTTAAATCAAAATAGGAAAATATTATTTTTTTTGTTAAAGGTATGAAATTCTTTTAAAAAGTTAATAAAATATTTTTTTTTTTATTTTTTTTATTTTTTTTTTTGGTACAGAAAATATACAGAATAAATATTAATTTCCATTTTTTTTAAATTACGATTGGATATTTTGGTATTTTTTTTTGAAAATAAAAAAGAAAAAAAAATCAGAAAAATATCTTAAAAAAAATAAAAAATCTAAAATAATGAAGTGGAATGTTTTGAAAATTTTATAATTATTTTTTATTTCATTTTTTTTTTTTTTTTTTTCATTTATTTTTTTTTTTTTTTAAGATATAGAATGGAAATAAATTTATTGAATTGGTTATTATTAAAAGGAAAAGAAGATTGGATACTTGAATATGTAAAGAGTTTATCAGATAATAATTTACATATAACTTTAAAATCACTTTATTTTCATTGTATATCTGAAATTGACTTAATTTCCTTTGATAAAAAGTATAGAAATTTACTATTAAAAGATATTGAACCAATTTATTTAAAATATAATAAAAATTCTCAAGAATTTATATATGGATGTGAAAATTGTTTAATTAAAAATAAAATTAAAGAAATAAATCAAATAAAAGAAAATCAAAATTTATTTATCAAACCATTAATTACTTGTTTAGAAATAATAAAAAATAATAAAAGATTATTAATAAAAAAAGAAAATATAAATTTAATATTTAATCAACAGAGTGGTGAATTATTTTTAAATCAAATTTGGAGAAGTGATAGTATAAAGAATGAAATTATTAATTATTTATCAATTTTTAAATATCACAGATTTAAAATGACATTTACATCAATTAAACAAATTCAAAAATATAAATTTAAAGATTATTTAGATCATGTAGAATTATCATTATCAAATTCAAGTTCAAATATAGATGGTGAATCTATAAATGATTATTTAGAATTTCAATTACCAAATTCAATTAGAAAATTACAAATTAATTGTAATTATATTGATAATAATAATATTCTACAAACTAATGATTACATTGAATATATTAGACCATCATCAATACCACCATCAGTTACATATTTAGATTTTAGTAGTAGTAGTATTGGTAGTTGCACAAATTATCATGATAACCAAATAATTTTAAATAATAAACAAACATTACCAACAACAACTACACATTTAAATTATGATACCAATTTTATAAATCAAAGAAATTTTTTTCAGGAATCAATTACAATTTTAAAATTAGGAAATACTCAATTCACTTATTCAAATGAAAAAATTAAAATTGGTGTTTTACCATCACAATTGATTGAATTAGATCTAGGAGGTTATTATAATGAAATTGAAGAAAATGTATTACCACCAACTTTAAAATCGTTAACATTATGTCAAAGTTATAATAAAACTATTAAATTAGGTTGTTTACCAAGTTCTTTAGAATATCTTTCATTTCATGGCGATTCTAATGCAATTATAAAAGATCATTCAGACACAAAAAAAGGTTGGTGGTCATTTTGGTCATACTTTTCAAACCAATTAAAAGAATCGCCACATCCACAACCAGTTTTAATTGTAGGTTCATTACCAATTAGTTTAAAAACTTTAAAATTATCATCACATCAATCTTTTTTAGATATTTTAATCTCAGAAGTTGTATCAATTTCTCATAAGTCTCTTACAAAGTTATCAATTATTCAAGAAAGTAAAATGTTTGATTATAAAACAAAAAAAGAATTATCAGATAGTGATGCCATTTTAAAATTTAATAATTGGAAACATTTAAATTTTAAATTACCACCGAGTGTAAAAATAATTAAATTAAACACAAATAGATACTTTCAATTCTTAGAAAATGATTCATTACCATTCACTCATTTCAAAACAAATTCAACATGGGCAATTAAAACACTACCAAACACATTAAAATCAATTTCATTGAAATCTCAATTCGATCCCTTCACAAATAAAAATCGAATAACAAATTATCCAGACTCTTTAGAAACATTAGTCATTGGTTCCATTGCTGATATCCCATCGATTGATTCCATACCTAGTTCTTTGATTAGACTAGATCTCCTTTATGATTCTTCTTTTATTCCAAATTTTAATCATAATTTGTTAAAGTGCTCAAAATTAGTAACATTGAAAATACTATCTTTACCATCAACTTTTACAAAAGAATTAAATATTGATTTAGAATTCCCAAATTTAGAAATTTTATTTGTTGGTTCTTCAAATCCAAAAATTATAATATCACAACCACTAAAATCTTTAAAATTAAAAAAAATTATTATTAAAAATAATAATTATAATTTTATAGATAATAATCTTCAATTTTATTCTCTTTTTAAAGTTTATAATAGTGATATAAAAAAAAATTTTTATAAACTAATATTGTAATACAATAAATAAATAAATTCAGTTTTATTTCTTTTTTATTATTTTTTTTTTTTAAAGAAATTTTTTTATTTTTAAGATATGTTGTTTCTGTTGCTATTGCTAATAATCAATTGATTTAAAATAATTTTTAACCTTTTAAAAAAAATATATCATCCCACTATTAGTATTTTTTCAATCTATAAATTTAAAATTAACAAATAAAAAACAATCATAAAAATAAAAATAATTTTAATTTTATTGTTTTTTATTAAAATTAAATTATTTTTACCATACTTTCATGAAATAAGAAAATTAATTGAAAAAATTTAATTTTATAAAGACAAAAGGATTAATAGACATAGTATTAATACAGAATAAATAAAAAAAGTATACCTTTAATCTATTTATACGTTTATTTATTTATTTCATTGTATTTATTTATTATTTAAAAAACTTGGATAATATAAAATTGGTATGAAAATCTTAATAAGACTTATTGTTTTAATAATATTTAAAACTGAAATTTTAAAAGTAGATAATTTAAAGTTTTTTTTTTAAAAAATAATATAAATAAAGTAAATCATAAGAAATAAAACAATTTCAAAAATTATGGATAATAACACATTTGAAACAATTTTAATTGGAGGTGGAGCTTCAGGTTCATTATCTGCAATTAACATTGAAAAAAAGCATCAAGTTTTATTGTTGGAAAAAGGTAATGAATTATTTCCTACATGTAGTTCCACTACATGGAAGTTCTTTTAAAATTCACACTGGATTTCATCATGTTCGTGATCTAAAAAAAAAAATTATGAAAAAAAAAAAAAGTAAAAAAAAAAAAGTAAAAAAAAAAAAAAAAAAGTTAAAAAAAAAAAAAAAAAAAAAAAAGGTTAAAAAAAAAAAAACGTTTGAAAATATAGTAAAAATGGATAAAAAAAAAAAGAAAATAAAAAAATAAAAAAAAAACCAAGTTCAAAATTAATAAAATTTTGCTTGTTTTCGCATATTTATTCTTATAATATATCTTATTTTTATTAATTCAATTCCTATATTTTTTAAAATAATAAAAAGTTTCATTTAAAATATATATTTTTTTTTTTTTATAAAATTTATTATTTTTTATCTTATTTTTTATCTTATTTTTTAGGGATTACTTATATTTTAATAAAATATGTTGAATATTATAAAATTTTCCAATTTATAATTTATTTTTTTATTTTTTAAACATCTTATTTTTAAAACCATAATTAATAAAATTTATAACCTTCTTATATATTATCTCATTTTTTTAGTATTTATTATATTTTAATAAAATATGTTAAAAATTATATAATGTTTCAATTTTTAATATATTTTATTATTTTTTTTATTATTATTTATCTTAATTTTTAATATATTTTATTAAAAAATAATAAAGGTTACATTTTTTATAAAATATCCTATTTTCTAATAATTATTATAATTATTTTTTAAAAAAAATAACCCCGAATTAATAAAATTTAAAAATTCTAATATATTTTCTTATTTTTTAGTATTAATTAAATTTTAATAAAAAATGCCATTTTTTTTTTTATAATAAGTTTCATTTTTTATAAAATTTATTTTTTTTATTTTTTTGTTATTATTAATCTTATTTTGTAATAATTTTTATTAATTTATAAAATAGCATTACAAACTTTTATTAAAATTTAATTTAATTAATTATATTTTAACATTTTAATAGGTTTTTTTTTCCAGTGTTATATTTTTGTTTAAAAAAAAAAAAAAATTATTATTATAATCAAATAATTAAATAATGGTATGTATTTATTTTAGTGTGGGAAAATTGTAAGGGTGGATGTAAATTTCGGCATTAAAGTGGTGAAAGTAATTTTGTGGTTCTCTTTTTTTTTTTTTTTTTTTTTTTTTTAATTATTATTAATTTGTTTTTAAATTTCAAATGATTTTTATTTGATTTAATCCAATCATATGTAATTAATTTTAATAATCCCTGTATTAATATTTTATCATCTGATAAATTTTTGAAAAAAATACTAAAAGACAATAAAAAAAAAAAAAATTAAAAAGTAATAATAATTAGCAAAAACAAAAAAAAAGAAAAAAAACAGTTCTTTGTTTAGTTTTTTTTTTTTCTTTTTTTTTTGTAAATAATTCTTTAATAAATTTAAATTAAAACTTTCACACGAAAAAATCTGCCGGCATCCGGATATGAAATTTTCATTTTTTAGAAGATGAATTATTTCAATGAACACTGCCTTAATTAGTCATATGGGCCAACAAAAAATAAGAATTATCTTTCTTTATCGAGACCTATTGGAAAATAATAATAATAATAATAATAATAATAATAATAATAATAATAATAATAATAATAATAATAATAATAATAATAATAATAATAATAATAATAATAATAATAATAATAATAATGTATTGGTTTTTTATTAATAATAATGATGGTGATAATAATAATAATAATAATAATGTATTAGTTTTTTATTAATAATAGACCCAATTGGAGAGTGCTAAACTACGAGCCTGTAAGTAATTATCTCACAAATTTTAAATCTGAATTATTATTGTTTTTTTTTTAATTATTTATTAATATTATTTTTTTTATTATTATTTATTTTTTTTTTTTTTTTTTGCCTAGGTATTTAAAAAAAAAAAAAAATTAAAAAAAAAAAAAAAAAATTAATTTAATTCTTAAATAATTATTTTAAATTGTAAAAATGAAATTATTATTAGCTTTATTATCTCTTCTTTTAACATTTTCAGTATTGGTACAATCTCATGAAGCCTATTTTGGTTTAAAAACCAATGATAACGAAGAGTTTGTTTTCAAATTAATAAAATCCGCAGAAATTCAAAAAGCCAGAAAAATTTTGTCTGGAAGTAAGTTATAAATTGAAACAAACTTTAATAATAAAAATAATAATAATAATAATAATAATAATAATAATAATAATAATAATAATAATAATAATAATAATAATAATAATAATAATAATAATAATAATAATAATAATAATAATAATAATAATAATAGACATCATTTTTTTTAGAAAATTCCACTCAAATGTTAACAATATTTTTATTTTATTTTTAAAATAGAGGAAGAATATGAAATTCATGTAATGGGTAATATTAAAAAGAAGCAAGAAAAATATAATCCAAGTAAATATTCTATTGACTTTATAAACTTTTAATATAAAATTATTTTATTAATTCATTTCATCACTTAAAGATTATTCCTTTATTCTTGACCCAAATACAATCGATTTTTTTGACATTGGTGTTAGAATTTGTGATGTTACATCTCAAAAGATACAAGATAACATTGATAGACCCTGTAGTAGTGAGTATTTTAACATATAAAATTAATATTTAAACTTTAAATTAAAACTAATATATTATTATTATTATTATTATTATTATTATTATTATTATTATTATTATTATTATTATTATTATTATTTTTTATAAAACGATAAATTATAGTTCTCGCTCCAGGGTATGTATTTAATTAAATAATATTTTTTAAAATTAAAAAATACAATTTGATTAACATATTATTATTATTATAAAAAAAAATTTATAAATAATTCAATAGTTGCCTCTGGTGTCCAAGATCTTCAAGATTAACTAGAGAAATTAACTATAAGGCCGATTAAATTACTTAGTGTCCTGAAAAATAAAACTCAAATTTTGGATTTTAACATCATATTAAAAAAAAATGGAATTAAATGGAAAAAAATAATAAAAAAACAACAAATTAATGACACTTTTTTTAATATTAAACTAATTGGAGTTTGTAAAGTTATTGTATGTTTTTTTCAAAGTTATTTTACGGTATATTTTTTTTTTTTTTTTTTTTTAAAAAAAAAAAAAAAACAACACCTCTATTTTAATTGTTTTATTTTTTTTTATTTTTTTATAATTTTTTTATATTTATTTGGTAAAATTGAAAAAAAAAAAAAAATCTAAAAAAAAATATCTACAGTAGATAATTATAATTATTTTTTTAATTTTTTATTTTTTATTTTAATTTTTTTTTTTTTTTTTTATTTTTTTTTTATTTTTTTTTTTTTTTGTATTTTTTTTTTTTTTATTATTATTATTAATCAAATAGAAATAGAAATAGAAATAGAAATAGAATTATGGAAAGAAATTTATATGATTGGTTAATTCTAAAAGGAAGAGAAGATTGGATTTTAGAATTTATTAATAATTTATCAGATAATGGTTTTCATATTACTTTAAATTCCATTGTTAATTATATTAAATCTCAACAAAGAAATTATAAAGATGGTGGTAGTAGTAGTAGTTGTTGTTGTGGTGGTGATGGTGATAGTGCAACAAATAAATATCTTTTATTACAAAAACAATTAGAAGAAATAATTTCATATAATAATAATTCAGAATTTATATATTGTCGCCAACATGATAGAATAACAAATACAATGATTGAATTATATGATAGTAAATTACTATCATTAAAAGGGACTCATGATCAATTAAATAGCAAACCATTTATTACTTGTTTAAATATAATAAGAAATAATAAAATATTATTAATAAAAAATGAACAACAACAACAACAACAACAACAACAACAACAACAACAACAAGAAAATAATAGTTTTAATTTAATTTATAATAATGAACAAAGTGGTGAATTATTTTTAAAGAAAATTTGGAGAAATCATTTTTTAAAGAATGAAATCATTTTTTATTTATCAATTTTTAAAACTCATAGATTTAAAATGTCATTTAAATCAATTAAAGAATTGGAGCAATATAAATTTAAGAATTTTTTAGATCACATTCAAATATCAATACCAATAAAAAATTCACTATATAATAAAGAAGAAGTGAATAATAATGAAAATGAAAATCTAAATGAAAATGAACTATTTATAAATTATTTAGAGAATAATAAATTACCAAATTCAATTAGAAAATTACAAATTAATAATTATTCTACAAAAAGACCAATAATAAATTATTGGTATTCAATTGAAAATAGATATAAATATTATCAATACACACAATTTATTAAACCATCGTCAATACCATCATCGATTACTTATTTAGATTTTAGTGTTGACGATTATGATATAAATAAAATTCAAACAGTTGGTGTAAAATTTATAGATTATAATTTCCCAATTTTAAAAAATGATTTATTTAAAACAGTTAATGGAAATGGAAATGAAAATGAAAATGAAAATGTATATAAAAAATTAATATTCACCAATTTCGATTCAGTAATTAATGTTGGTGTTATTCCAGAAGGTATAGAATATATTGATTATACTACATCATGGGACCCAGAGAATGGTTTGTTATATTCAAATCAATTTCCAAAGTCATTGAAAACATTGGTTTTTGAAAGAACATTTTCTGATATTCCAGAAGTAACTTTTAAAAAAGAGAATTTAAAATGTAAAAATCAAACATTACCAACTTCATTAACTTTTTTATATTATGAACCAAATTATATTATTGAACCTCGCTTTTTTCCACAATCAATTACAATTTTAAAATTAGGGAAAACTCAATATATCTATGCAAAAGATACCTTTAAAGTTGGTGTTTTACCATCACAATTGATAGAATTAGATCTTGGTGGTTATTATAATGAAATTGAAGAAAATGTTTTACCATCAACTTTAAAATCATTAACATTAAGCCAAAGTTATAATAGAGTAATCAAACCAGGCTGTTTACCCGACTCATTAGAATATCTTTCATTTCATGGCGACGATGGCTCTCCAACAACACCACCACTACCACCACCAGATAATAATTATTTAACAAAAGTTTGGTCATTTTTAACTTTTAATAAACTATCAACAACAACAACAACTGGTTGTTTAATTGAAGGATCAATACCAACTAGTTTAAAAACATTAAAACTATCATCGTATCAATCATTTTTAGATATTTTAGTACCAAATGTAATAACACAATCACATAAATCTCTTTATAAAATATCAATTATTCAAAATGAATATTATGAAAATCAAACTCTGTTATCATTTGAAGAGATGATATTAAAATTTAATAATTGGAAATTATTAAATTTCAAATTACCATCAAATGTAAAAATCATTAAATTCAATACCAATTTTTATCCTGAATTTTTAGAAAATGATTCTTCTTTACCATTCACACATTTTAAAACAAATTCAATGTCTAAAATTAAATTATTACCTGAAACTTTAAAATCAATTTCATTTCAAGGTGCAAATTCCAATAATTTTAAAATTCCAACAATTAATTATCCAAACTCTTTAAAAACTCTTTACATTTGTCCAATAAGTGATATACCAAATAATTCAATACATCCATTACCAAACTCTTTAACTCATTTAGATTTATGTTATAACTTTAAATCTTTAAATCTTAGTCACTATATTTTAAAAGATAATTTACAAAATCTAAAATCTTTAAAAATATTAGCTTTACCATCTTCCTTTAAAGAAGAATTAAATATTGATTTAAATTTCCCAAATTTAGAAATTTTAATTGTTGCTTATTCAAATCCAATAATAATTTTATCATCATCTTCTTCGTCATCATCATCATCATCATCATCATCATCATCATCATCATCATCATCATCATCATCATCATCATCATCATCATCATCATCATCATCATCATCATCATCATCATCATCATCACCACTATCATCCTATTCATTACCACAGTCAAAAAACTCTTTGAAATTAAGAGAAATTATTGTTTTTAATATTAACTATAAATTTATTGATAATAATCTCCAACTGTATCATCTAATTAAAATTTGTGATCATAGGAAAACTTTAAAAAAATTATTGAAAACAATAATATAATCAATTTTTAATATTGTTTAATGTGGTTGGTATTAATTTTAGGAGTAAAAAAAAAAAAAACATTGTTTAGTTCAAATCGCCATTCTCTCGCACAAAACCTAAAAATATAAAAATATTTGAAAAAAAAAATAAAAAATAAATTATTAAAAAAAAAAAAAAAAAAAATCAGGCGACCAGTGGCAAAAATAAAAATAAAACAAAAAACAAAAAAAAACAAAAAAAGGTCAAAAAAACAAAAATAAAAAAAAAATTAAAAATAAAAAAAAAATTATCTGGTTAAAGAGTTTTTTTTTTTAAATATTTGATTATTACCACTGGTACTATTGTAATACCCAGAATGAAATTAAAAAAACAATTTCATTCCTTTTTTCTTTTTGTTTTTTTTTAAAATTTGTAAAAAAAAAAAAAAAAAAATTAAAAAAACAAAAAAAATAAAAATAAAAAATCGATCACATATAATTTATAAATATTTATAACTATAATTAATTTATTTTTAATAAAAAAAAAAAATCTTCATTTATTATATTTTTTTTTAAAAAAATAATATTTTATTTCTTTTTTTATTTTTTTCTATACAATAAAAAAAAAAAGATTTTTTAAAAAAAAAAAAATGGAAAGAAATTTATTAAATTGGTTATTTTTAAAAGGAAAAATTGATGGTGATTGGATTTTAGAATATGTAAAGAATTTATCAGAAAATGGTTTACATATATCATTAAAATCACTTTATTTATATTGTAAATTTCAAATTAATTTTATTGAGGAAGAAAAATTTGTAAATTCTTATTTAATTAAAGAATTGGAACAAATTAACTCATTAAAAGATAATCATGAATTTATATATAGTATTCATGATAATTTTATTAAAAATAAAATCAAAGAATTAGAAAAATGTTTTAATAATAAAAAAGAAATTGAAAATTTTACAAAACAACTATTAATTTGTTTGGATATAATTAGAAATAATAAAAAATTATTAATTAAAAATGAAAATTTTAATTATTTTAATTTAAAAAATAGTGAACAAAGTGGTGAAACTTTTTTAAACAATATCTGGAGAAATGGTTTAATTAAAGAGAAAATAATTTATTATTTATCAATTTTTAAAAATAATAGATTTAAAAAGAAATTTACATCAATTAAAGAATTGGAACAATATAAATTTAAAGATTTTTTAGATTATGTTGAATTATCACTACCAAATAATAATAATAATAACAATCAAGATAGTGAATTTATAAATGATTATTTAGAGAATCAATTACCATTGTCAATTAGAAAATTACAAATTAATAGTAATTTTTATAGTGGTGGTTATTATTATCAAGGTCAACCATATACAAGATATATTAAACCTTTATCAATATCACCATCTGTAACTTATTTAGATTTTAGTTGCCATGATGAAATAAATTCTCAAATTAATATGAAATATGTTGATTTTAATTTACCAATTTTAGAAAATTATTTTTTTTTAAAAAATAATAAAGATCAACAACAACAACAACAAGTTACATTTAAAATATTACATTTTAATACAAATTTTGATTCAAAAATTAATATTGGTGTTATTCCAGAAGGTGTTGAAACTATTGATTATACTACAGGTTGTAATCCAAGAGATGGTTTACTAAAATCTGAACAATTTCCAAAATCTTTAAAAACTTTAAATTTCAAAAGATTAAATTATGAACCACTTAAAAAAGATGATTTATATTGTAAAAATCAAACATTACCAACAACAATTACAAATTTATACTATGATACAAATACTATAATTGATGTAAATTTCTTTCCTCAATCAATTACAATTTTAAAATTGGGTAATACAAATTTAAGTTATGGTGGTTCAATGGATATATTAAAAGCTGGTGTTTTACCATCGAAATTGATTGAATTGGATCTTGGTGGTTATTTTAATGAAATTGAGGAAAATGTATTACCATCAACTTTAAAATCGTTAACATTGTGTGATGGATATATTAAAACTATTAAACCAAGATGTTTACCAAACTCATTGGAATATCTTTCATTTCACGGTGACGATAGTGTTGTACCAAAAGTAAATGATGGAATGCAATATTTAACATTGAAATCAGTTTTCAAAAAGAATCAACCATGTTTAATTAAAGGTTCATTACCAATTGGTTTAAAAACTTTAAAGCTATCTTCTCGTCAATCATTTTTAGATATATTAATACCAGATGTAATAACAAAATCACATTGCTCATTAACTAAACTATCAATTATTCAACATAAAATCTATGATTATCAAGATCAACTTGAATTATCAGAAGAAGGAACTACCTTAAAAATTAATAATTGGAAAAATTTAAAATTTAAATTACCACCAAATGTTAAAATAATTAAATACTTTTCAAATAGATATTTTCAATTTTTAGATAATTCCTTACCATTAACTCATTTTAAAACTCACTCTAAAACTGAATTTCTTTATAATTCTGATCCAAATTATTCAATATCTTTAAAAATGTGTAAAGATCATGTATTATCTCATACTAGTTATAAAAATAATAAAATAAAATAAATTAAGTAATTAAAAAAAAAAAAGAATCAATTTAATATAATTTAATTCGATAAAACTAAAATAGATAATTTACAAAAAAAGAAAAGAGTAGATATATATACATATAGTTTGGAACACAAATTTTAAAATAATAGATAATTTGGATGTTTTTTATTTATTTAGATTTTTTTTTTTTTTTTTTTTTTTTTTTTTTTTTTTTTTTTTTTCTTTACTTGGTCAAAAGAAATCTACTAGTTTAATTTATTTTGTGTAAACGAGATCAGTGATTGAGAAAATTGCTGGTTCTGAACCTTTAGTAATATAACCGAAAGTGAATGTGGTGTTAAATGCTAAACCGATTTGTGAAATGTATTGTGGGAAATGTAATTTTGCATGTTGTAAATCTTTTGGAATTGCTTCTACAAAGTCTAATTTCCAAAGATCAGATCTTCTTTGAATGTTAAAATTGGATTCTGGTATTATAGTTGCATCATAAACCATTGATGTTCCAGTATTGGTTACAGTAGCAACATAGATAGAATAAGATATATCTTGATCAGTCCATGTTGAATTTTTCATTTGAGAAATTGTTAATTGCATTGCTTGATTTTCACCATAAACTGCAAATGAAAACATTGCAATCATAAAAGTAATTAATAAAATATGTTTGATCATCATTTTTAATAATTTTCTTTTTTTTATTTTTTTTTATTTAAGATCTTTAATTAAATTTTAATTTTTAATGTTTTTAAGAAATAAGTAATTTTACTTTGTTTTTTTTTTTTAATGATTTAGAGAAAAAAAAAAATTCTTAAATAGTTTTTTTTTTTTTTTTTTTTTAAATAATAAATAAAAAAATTCTTATATTATTATTTACAAGTTTTAAAATAATTAATGTAAAATATATAAAATATTTATAAAAATAGTATGCATAATGGCAGTATAATGATATAATACCACTTAAAAAAGTATAAATTTTTAAAAAAAAAATGAAAATGTGGTAAAAAGTGGTAAAAATGATTAATATGATTAAATTAATGATTAAAAAAAAAAAATTTGGTAAAAACTAAATTGTAATGTGAAAATTGGTGACCTATTGTTTTTAATAATAATTAATTGTATTTTTTTTTTTTTTTTTTTTTTTGTATTAAATCATTTTTTATTACTTATTTGTTTTAAATGAGTTAAAAAAAAAAAAAAAAAAATAGAATAAAATATAAAAGGATTTTTAAAAAAAAAAACTGAATAATTAAATTTGAAAAAAAAAAAAAAAACGAACCCGATCCAACTAGTGAGAACAAGTTTTTGTAAGAAATTCAAATTTATTTTGAATATATTTTTTTTTTTTTTTTTTTATTTTGGCTTACCCACAAACAATTACATTATATAAAATTTTATTAGATAAATAAAAAAAAAAAAAAAAATAAGAAATGAATAGATATTATCTAAACATTGATTTAAGGCTGATATGGATAATTTCAAAAACTCATTTTTGGTATTAAAATAGATAATATGGACATTACAAATTTATTTGGTTTTTTTTTTTTTTTTTTTTTTTACTTTGTCAAAAGAAATCTACTGTTTCAATTTATTTTGTGTAAACGAGATCAGTGATTGAGAAAATTGCTGGTTCTGAACCTTTAGTAATATAACCGAAAGTGAATGTGGTGTTAAATGCTAAACCGATTTGTGAAATGTATTGTGGGAAATGTAATTTTGCATGTTGTAAATCTTTTGGAATTGCTTCTACAAAGTCTAATTTCCATAGATCAGATCTTCTTTGAATGTTGAAATTGGATTCTGGTATTATAGTTGCATCATAAACCATTGATGTTCCAGTATTGATTACAGTAGCAACATAGATAGAATAAGATATATCTTGATCAGTCCATGTGGAATTTTTCATTTGAGAAATTGTTAATTGCATTGCTTGATTCTCACCATAAACTGCGAATGAAAACATTGCAATCATAAAAGTAATTAATAAAATATGTTTGATCATCATTTTTAGTATAATTATTTTTTTTTTTTTATTTAAGATCTTTAATTAAAATTTGATTTTTAATGTTTTTAAGAAATAAGTAATTTTACTTTGTTTTTTTTTTTTAATGATTTAAAGAAAAAAAAAAAATTAAATAGTATTTTTCTTTTTTTTTTTTTTTTTTTTTTTTTTTTTTTTTTTTTTTTTTTAAAAAAAAATAAAAAAATTCTTATATTGCTATTTACAAATTTTAAAATAATAAATGCACAATAGAAAAATATTTATTAAAATGGTATGCATACTGGCAGTATAATGATATAATAATATTACTTAAAAAAGTATAAATATTTAATAAAATAAAAATGTGGTAAAAATGATTAATATGATTAAATTAATGATAAAAAAAAAAAATTTATAAAAATTAAATTGTAAAATGAAAATATAAAAAATTGGTGACCTTTTGCTTATATTAATAACTTATTGTATTTTTTTATTTTTGGATTAATTAATTATTTATTTGTGTAAATGAGTTAAAGCGAGTAAAAAAAAAAAAAAAAAAAAAAAAAAAAAAAGATGAACATATCAAAGGATTTTA
>NC_007087.3:4600419-4630419 GCF_000004695.1 Dictyostelium discoideum AX4
TTCAAATTGATTTAAATTCATTTTTTAATCAATAAATAAATTAAAAAAAAAAAAAAAAAAAAATTGATTCAAATTCGTTTTCAATTTCTTAATAAAAAAAAAAAATAAAAATAAAAATAAAAAAAAAAAATAATTTAAGAATGATAAAAAAAAAAAAAAAAAAAAAATTATTTTTAGTTTGTTGATTAGCACACGATTGATTACTCACCAATAGAGTTGTGGGAAATATTATAATTTTTTTTTAAAAAAAATTTTATTTTATTTTATTTTTTTTATTTTTTTTTTTTAATTTTCAAAATTTTATTTTTTTTTATTTTTTTTTTTTTTTTATAATTTTTTTTTTTTTTATAAAAAATTAATTAACAAGTTTTTACAATGAGTACTACAACTAATAAAAAGCCAATTAGAGTTTATGTTGATGGTTGTTTTGATGTAAGTTTTTATTTATAAATAAAAAAATAAAAAAAAATAAAATAAAAAATAAAAAAATGAAAATGAAAATAAAAATAAAAATAAAAAACATAAGGGACAAATTAATTAATTAATCTTAAAAAAAAAAAATAAAAATAAAAATAAAAATCAATTTTTTTTTTTTTTCAATTTTTTTTTATTTATTTATTAAAAAAAAAAAAAAGTTAATGCATTTTGGACATGCAAATGCATTAAGACAAGCAAGAGAATTAGGAGATATTTTAGTAGTTGGTGTACATACAGATGAAGAAATTGCAAAAAATAAAGGTCCACCAGTTATGAATGAACAAGAAAGATATAAAGCAGTACGTGCATGTAAATGGGCAGATGAAGTTGCAGAAGGTGCACCTTATACTTTAACTGAAGAATATTTGGATAGTTTAAACTGTGATTTTTGTGTACATGGTGAAGATATTTCAGTTGGTGCAGATGGTAAAGATGTTTATGAAGGCATTAAAAAGAGTGGTAAATTTAGATTCATCAAACGTACTGAAGGTGTTTCAACAACCGAGTTGGTTGGTCGTATGTTATTATGCACCAAAGACCATCTTCAAAATGTTTCAGGTGAGCAAACCTCACCATTGGGAGGTGTCAATCCAAACGTTTTACACAAACAATCACCATACACAAGTTTATCACATTTCCTCCCAACCACCAGAAAGATCGTCCAATTCTCAGAAGGTCGTTCACCAAAACCAAACGATAAAATCATTTATATGGATGGTGGTTTCGATTTATTCCATGTAGGTCATACTGAGGCTTTGAAACAAGCAAGAGCACTCGGTGACTATCTCATCGTTGGTGTTCATGATGATAGAGTAGTTCACGAACAAAAAGGTAGCAACTTCCCAATTATGAATTTACATGAACGTGTACTCTCTGTACTCTCATGTCGTTATGTCGATGAAGTTGTCATTGGTGCTCCATTCAGTGTCACCAAAGATATGATTGACTCACTTCACATCAATGTTGTCGTTCATGGTGATGATCAAGTTGTACTCGGTCCAGAAGGTGGTGTAGATCCATACAAACTCCCAAGAGAATTAGGTATTTACAAAGAAGTTAAACATACTGAAGGTCTCACTGCAACTGAAATCGTTAAAAGAATCATTGATAATAGACTTCAATATGAAGCTCGTAATCGTAAAAAAGAAGCAAAAGAAATTAATTTCATTGAACAATCAAATTAAAAAAAATTAAAAAATAAAAAATAAAAATAAAACAAATAAAAAAAAAAATAGAAAAAAAATTTAATAAAATCTTTAAGTGACCCATCAAATCGATCTTAACTTTTCTTTATGAAAGAGAAAAAAAATAAAATAAAATAAAAAAAAAAAAAAATGTTCACAATTAGATGTGATCGTATTTAGATCCTGACTTTTTTTTTTTATTTTTTTATTTTTTTTTTTTTTTTTTTTTTTTTTTTTATCATTTTACAAATAAAAAAAAAAAAAATAAAAAATAAAAAAAAAAGCCATGGGTATGTTCACAAAACCCAATTTTTATGGTGGGATTAAAAATTTAATTAATTTTGAATTAAATTTTGAATTCTGATGATTTTTTTTTTTTTTCATTTTTTTTTTTTTTTCAATAAATAGGATTTTTTTTTATTTTATTTTTTTTTTTCAATACTTAATTCAAATATATATATATAAATCATTTAAAAATGGACGGTGAAGATGTTCAAGCTTTAGTTATCGATAACGGTTCTGGTATGTGTAAAGCCGGTTTTGCTGGTGATGATGCCCCACGTGCTGTTTTCCCATCAATTGTTGGTCGTCCAAGACACACTGGTGTTATGGTCGGTATGGGTCAAAAAGACTCATATGTAGGTGATGAAGCCCAATCAAAGAGAGGTATCTTAACCCTCAAATACCCAATTGAACACGGTATCGTTACCAACTGGGATGATATGGAAAAAATCTGGCATCATACTTTCTACAATGAACTCCGTGTTGCCCCAGAAGAACACCCAGTTCTCTTAACTGAAGCCCCATTAAATCCAAAGGCCAACAGAGAAAAAATGACCCAAATTATGTTTGAAACCTTCAACACCCCAGCCATGTACGTCGCCATTCAAGCCGTCTTATCCTTATATGCCTCTGGTCGTACCACCGGTATTGTTATGGATTCAGGTGATGGTGTCTCCCACACTGTACCAATCTATGAAGGTTATGCTTTACCACATGCCATCTTACGTTTAGATTTAGCTGGTCGTGATCTTACCGATTACATGATGAAAATCTTAACTGAACGTGGTTACTCATTCACCACCACTGCCGAAAGAGAAATCGTCAGAGATATCAAAGAAAAATTAGCCTACGTCGCCCTCGACTTTGAAGCTGAAATGCAAACTGCTGCCTCATCATCAGCCCTCGAAAAATCATACGAATTACCAGACGGTCAAGTCATCACCATCGGTAATGAACGTTTCCGTTGCCCAGAAGCCCTCTTCCAACCATCATTCTTAGGTATGGAATCTGCTGGTATCCACGAAACCACCTACAACTCCATCATGAAATGTGATGTTGATATCCGTAAAGATTTATACGGTAACGTCGTCTTATCCGGTGGTACAACTATGTTCCCAGGTATTGCTGATCGTATGAACAAAGAATTAACTGCTTTAGCCCCATCAACCATGAAAATTAAAATCATTGCTCCACCAGAACGTAAATACTCTGTCTGGATTGGTGGATCTATCTTAGCTTCACTCTCAACTTTCCAACAAATGTGGATCTCCAAAGAAGAATACGACGAATCAGGTCCATCAATTGTTCACAGAAAATGTTTCTAAATTATTTAATAAATAATAAAAAAACAAATTGTTGTAATAATCTAATATTTTCTTTTTTTTTTAATTTTTTTTTTTTAAATCTTAATAATTATTAAGTTATTTTAATTTTTTTTTTTTTTTTTTTTTTTTTTTTTTTTTTTTTTCTATCAAAAAAATCAAATATATTTAAAAAATTTATTATTTACAGATACATTTTGAATGGTGAAGATAAATATATGCATTAGATGTAAAACAGCCAAAGAGTATGAAAATCAAAAAGATAAAGCTTCACCAACAAAAACAAATACAACAACAATTATAGAAGAGGATTTTATAAAAACAAAAAAAAAACAAATTCAGAAATAAAGAAAAGAATCAAATTCAATTTCCAAATTAAAAGTTTGTGTATTGTATTTAATTGTTCAATATTACCCAATTATAAATAATTTTAACTATCATCTTATTATAATATCAACTACTAACCAACCCAATTGAACACGGTATCGTTACCAGCTGGGATCATATGGAAAAAACTGGCATCATTCTTTCTACCATGAACTCAGTGTTGCTCAGAAGAACAGTCAGCCCTCTTAACTGAATCCCCATTTAATTAAAAGGCAAACAGAAGAAAAATGACTCAAATTATGTTTGAAACCTTAAATACCCCAGCCATGTGCGTTGTTATCCATTCAAGCCGTCTTGTACTTATTTTCTTCTGGCCGTACCACTACAAGAATTGAAAAAAAGAAAAAAATTGACCTTAGGGATAAAATCATTTTATTTTATTTTATTTTATTTTATTAAGAAAAAATATTTTTGATGAGAATAAAATTAAAAATTGCCTTTTAAAAAAAAAAAAAAAAAAAAAATAGTAAAAAAAAAAAAAAAAAAAGAAGAAAAAAAAAAAAAAGTGGAGAAAAAAAAAAAAAAACCAAGATATTTTCATTCCCTGTTCTTCAAGAAAAAAAATAAAAATAAAAATAAAAAATTTAGACTCTCGTTTTTTTTTTTTGTTCTTTTGTTTTTTTTTTGTTTTTTTTTTTAAACAGATAAAAAATTAATTAATTGTAATAATTTATTAATTTTTTTTTTTAAATTGAATTTGTTGCAGAAAATGATGGATAAGACGAATTTGAAAGGATTGCGCCAGTATTATTAAAATTTTCAGAATTTATTGATTCTTCTTTAAAGAAATCACTATTTTTTTCTTGTTTTTCTTGTTTTTGTTTTTCTTGTTTTTCTTGTTTTTGTTTTTCTTTTTCATGTTGTTTTTTCAATTTATTATAATCAACACCACCTTCTTCTAAATTTTGATTTTTAGAATTTTTACTGACATCGAAAAATGGTTTAACTTGATTTAAAATCTTTGAAGTATATCTTAAAGATAATATTGATGATAGGATTGTAAAAGTTGCAGTTAAAAAACTAACACCCAAAGTTGCATATAAATTTCTATATTCACATTCCATATCATACCCAGTATCTTGTTGATCAGTAACAAGTTCACAAATTTTCTTTGAATCTTTAACAATTATTGAATCATAAATTGATATATAGAAACCACCAACTCCAAGTGCAAATAAAAATAATGTTATTAACCAATAGTTTATTTTTGATTTTTTAATAATTGTTGATATTAATAAAATTAAATCAATTATAATTATAAAACATATAATTATTCTTTGAATACTACTCCTATCTGCCCAAGCACATTCCGTTGTTAATACAGGTTTATCATTATTATATGCTACTATTTTACTTGGTGATAATTTATATGAACATAAATCTTCTTTTTTTTTTTTTTTTTTTTTTTATTTTTTTTTTTTTTTGGTGTGAGTATTTTTATTTTTATTTTTTTATTTGTATTTTTAAAAAACACAATTACCTGTAACATTTGAAGAAATTTGAGAAAAAGATAATACTAATAAAGCGATAACACTTAAAAAATTGAATAAATATAAAGTAATTATTAAAGATTTTAAGAGCATTTTCTTCTTTTTATTTTTAAATAAAAGAAACAAAAAATTGATATTTATTTTTAATTTTTTTTTTTTTTTTTTTTTTTTACAAAAAAAAAAAAAAAAATCTTGGAGCTTTGAGAAAAACAACACAAAAATTAGAAGAAAAAAAAAAAAATTAGGCTCGATCTGAAAAGATTAAGCAGATCTACTTTTAAAAAAAAAAATACAAATAGATATCAAAAAAAAAAATATATATATATATACAAATATGATTTTTATTTTATTATTTATTTTATTTTTTTAAAAATTTTTTTTTTTAAATTGAACTAAAAGCTTCATTACCTTTTGTTGATAATGGAGTTGAAGAATTTGGAGTTGGTTTTGGTTCTTTATCAAATTGTTCATGTTTATGATGATCATGATTATCAAATAATTTATTTCTTTTTATTAAAGTGAATATTGAAATAAAACAAACACTAAATGTTGTTAAAATATTAAATGCCAATGTACCATAGTATCTACCAAATTGACATTCTTTACCAACAATAGATAATGTACTATCATTATCACAATAATTATAAGAATTTCTTAAAGATGAAGCGTCTCCACCAAATGAATAAAATCCTGCTACACCCAATAATAATAAAATTACTAATAAAATTAAAAATTGAGCTTTCTTTTTCTTTGCAAATAATACAAATAATAAAATGATTGCAATAACAATTAAAAATTGTAATAAAATTCTAACAAATGATCTTGTTAAACTCCATCCACATTGAAAATATGCAATCTCTTTACCATCCACTTTTGAAATCGCTCTATATGGTACTGCTCCTGTATCACAACCTCCTGTCAAATATACACCATTTGTAGAATCTGTAACTTGTGTAAATGAAAATATTAATGTTAAAATTGATAAAATCTTTAAAACAATAATAATAATAATAATAATAATAATAATAATAATAATAATAATAATAATAATAATAATAATAATAATAATAATAATAATAATAATAATAATAATAATAATAATAATAATAATAATAATAATGATAATAAAATAATTTTATTTAATTAATTAGTAAAACACATCGAATTTAATTAAATTCAAACATCAATTAAAAAAATAAAAACATACTGCAGTTAAAATTAAAAAAAAGATTACAATAACTTTTGAAGGTATCCCCATTTTATTTATAATATTTATATATGTTTATTATTTAAATAGTTGGGCGTTTATTTATTTATTATTTGTATTTATTTTCAAACAAAAATAAAATATAAAAAATTGATCATAAAAAATATCTTTTCCTTTTTTTTTTTTTTTTTTTTTTTTTGCCACTGCGTAATTTTATTGTTTTTTCAAGTGGATTTCGATTTTTTTTTGCCAAAGTTTTTTCTTTTTTTTATTTTTATTTTTAGTTTTTGTTTTAGAATTCTGTTTATTCTTTTTTTTTTTTTTTTTTTTTGCCAGAGTTTTGTTCTTTTTTTTATTTTTATTTTTAGTTTTAGAATTTATTTTTTATTTTTTTTATTTTTTAAAAAAAAAAAAAATGAGTTATATACAATGGATTTTATTTTAATCAATTTTAAATTGATTCTTAAATAGGCGATGAGATTTATAAACGATAAAATATTTTTGTTATTATTATTATTATTATTATTATTATTATATTTAAATTGAATTTGAAGAAGAAGAAATGATTGGAGTTTTTTCTTCATCTTTTGCTTCATCATGATCGTGATGATGGTGATGATGATGATTGTCACCATTGAAAATTCTTGATCTATATTTAAGTGCTAAAATTGAAGATAATAACATGAATAATGATGAACCAAAATTTAATGCAACAGTGCCATAGAAATATTTTAATTGACATTGACTACCCTCTAAAACCATATCAAAATTGGTATCATCGCAATAACTCTTTGTATTCTTAATAGCAAGACCATCAATAACTGATGAATATCCACCAAATCCACCTATAACAAATAATAAAACAATTGCCTATATATTTATTTATTTATTTATTAAAAAAAGAGAAATAAATTAGTATATACTAATAAACACTACTATTATTAATTGAAATGAGGGGAGAGAGACAGGGAGAGAAATAGAGAAAAGAATTTATATATATAAAAAAAAAAAAAAAAAAAAACATACAAATATAAAAGAAAATCTCTTTGCTTTAAACATGAATACTATCAAACATATGATTGCAATAAAACCTAAACAATCAATTAATATTCTAATAGCACTTTGCTTTTCAGACCATGGACACATGGCATATGTTGAACCACTCTCTATTCTAATTGGTGTTACAACATCTTGTTCGCTACATAAACTTTCACTTAAACTTCCATTGGTTGAAAATCTAGCTTGTGTAAAACTAAATCCTAATACTGCTATTGTCAATATCTAAAACCATTTTTAATTGCAATAAGTATTAGTATTTTTTGTTTTATTTTTTTTATTTTTATTTATTATCCTTATTCTTCATTAGTGATACGTGATTTTAATCATTCTTGTTCTTGTTGATACATACTATATTTAAAAGTAAAACAACCATTAATTTTGCTTTTGACATTTTTATATTTGTTAATTTCTTTTTATTTTTTTTATATGTGGTGTGTATGTGATTTTAATAAATTATTTTTCTTTTTAAGTGCCCTCAACAAAAATAAAAATATAAAAAACAAAAATAAAAAAATCAAAAAAAAATATTTAGCGACTTTTTTTTTTTTTTTATTTTTTTATTTTTTTTATTTTTTTATTTTTAATAAAAAAATTAAGATTTTCACTATTTTGGTCAAAACAAGACCTTGTTAATTTAAGTCGAAAACTTAAATTTTGATATCCCATTTTAATTTTTTTTTTTGAATTTTTTTTTTAATTATTAAAGTAATTAAACTTTTATTTAACTTACCCAATCATTTTTGTTAATATATTTTTATTTTTATTTTTATTTTTTTTTTTTTTAATCATTATTATTATTTTATCATTTTATTATTTTAAAAATTGTTATTATTATTTTTTTTTTTTTTTACCTTCACTAATTATTGTAATTTAGAAAAAAAAAAAAAAAGGTTTAAAAAAAATAAATATAAAAATAAAAATAAAAATAAAAATAAAAATAAAAATAAATTTAAAAAAAACATTGTAAACTAACAAACTTTGTTAAATAAATAAACCTCATTTATCATTTTTTTTGTAAAATGATCTTTTTACTTTTTAAAAATAAAGTCAATAATTATTAAAATAAATAAAAATAAAAAAAAAAATTAAAAAAAATAAAATTAAAAAATTAATTTTTTCATTTTCATTCGTTCGTTCAATACCGATCATTAGAATAGTTTATTTCTCTTTTTCTAATATGAATAATAACCACCTATACCATAATAAGAAACGGTAGTATTGGGGTTTTAATAATTCATTTCATAATTGTTTAAAATTAATAATATACAATGTTTTTTTTTTTTTTTTTTTTTTTTTTTTTTTTAAACCACAATAAAAAAAAAGATTTTACTATAAACACACTCATCAACACGAATACACACCACACCGCACACACACCACACACCACACACCACACCGCATAGACACACACACCAAATACATGTATACAATTGTATATCTTTATTATATAATTTTATTTTAATTTTTTTTTTTAGTTCTTTTACTTTTTTTAAAAACCATAAAGAAAAAAAAAAAAAATTATTACATTTTTAAAATAAATATATATATATAAAGATATAAAATAATTATTATCCAATGGATTGTAGATCAAATTCAATTAAATCTATTAAAGTATATAAATTATAATAAGTTTTTACTTTTAAACAAGGTAAAGTAAATTATTTAATTTTATATAAAAATTAATAAATAAAATGAAATGAAATGAAATAAAATTATAAAAATTATCTATATATAATTTAAAGATATAAATTTTTTTAAAAGTGAAAATATTATTTAATTTATTATTTTTTTTGTATAATATTTTTATATAAAATTTTTTTTTTTTTTTTGATTTTAAAAATTAAATCAATATATATATCTTTTTATTTTTTTATTTTTTCATTTTTATTTTTTTTTATAGTGTGATATATTTGTAAAATAAATATTTTATAAATTTTCTTTATTGTTTATCAAAAAACAAATAAAAAAATCAAAATAAAAAATAACTTGTTGTATTATTATCCATATTGATCAAAAAAAAAAAAAAAAAAAATCAAAAAAATAATCTTAAATAATAATATATAATATAAAAAAAAAAAAAATAAAAATAATTACGTTTAAAAAATTTAAAATTTCCTGTAGTAATAATATTATTAAATTGTTGTATAATTAAAAAAAAAAAAAAAAACATTGTATATTATTAATTTTGGAAATAAATAAAAATAAAAATAAAAATAAAAATAAAAATAAAAATAAAAATAAAATAAAATAAAATAAAATGATAGTAAATCAAGCATTAATTGAATTAACAAAACAAGTTGCAGTTGCGGTTGAAGAAATTAAATTTTCACCCAACTCAACTAGTAATAATTCAACACCAACAAATAATAAATTAAAATCATCATCGTCATCAATTTCAAATTGTGATTCGCCATCATCAAAATCGAAATCGAATAGTTCAACTTCAACCCCAACATCACAACCACAAACACCATCACAATTACCACAACAAGCACAACAACAAGCACAACAACAACATTATTCAGCAAATTCAATGAATCCGTATTATGCACAACAAGTTTTATTACAATTACAAAAACCATCAACATTTGTAAAACACGTTCATGTCGTTGTAAAGAATACACCATTTGGAATTACATTAAGATCTAAAGAACCATTACAATTTAATTTTCAAAATTATGTTATAAAAGCCACCCTACTCTATGATAGTGACCCACCAAAAATGGTTGATTTCATTCATAATGAGCCATTACAATATGTTGCAACGGTATCTGAAGATGGGTCAGAGGTTTGTGTTGATGTTAAAGTTGGTATTTTGTCAAGTCAACATCAAGGATCAATGTTTTTAGTTGTATTACATATTAGTCATTGCTCAGCACCAACACCATCAAATAGTGAACCAATTAGTACAATTCTAACAAATATTGGTAATAACTCTATACACAGTTTAAACGTTACAAATATTTGTGTTGTATCACATCCAATTAGAATTGTTTCAAAATTAGATCACGTTAAAAAAGAAGGTATACCAATTTTAAAGAAAAGAACATTTCACGAAATTTTAACTGATAAATTAAAAAAATTACAAAAATCACAAGATAGTCAAAGTAAATGGATTAAAAATCTATATCAACAACATGGTGCTCAATATGATATGGAACCTTATAATAGTACTTTACATTCTCAAAAAACTGATTCACTCTGTTCTTCTTCAACTTCCACACCATCATTTAATTCAACCTCCTCCTCCTCAAAGAATCAATCCCAATCAATTAAAAATGAAGAAGAAGAAGATGGTGGTGAAGACGAAGAAGAAGAAGGAGGCGAAGATAATGATAATGAAAGTGAATCAAGTAATACCAATAGTACACAATTAATTGGGAAAAAAAGTATAAATAAATTACCAATTTCAACAACAACTTCATCTTCAAATTTTAATAATTTAATGGTTAATAATAATATAAATAATAATAATAATAATAATAATAATAATCATTTAATTCAAAATACAACTTTTTCATCAACTAGTCATTTTCAAAATTCTTTTAATAGAGTAGTTGAAGTTTATAATTTAATTCCAGAATATGAAAGAGTTGAAGTTATTAGAAAAATGGTTCAACAATTAAAATCTTATGATTTAGAACAATTGGTTTCAACATTTATTGATGAATTAAAATGTGGTTATGAATCAACTATAATTTCTTAATAAAAATAAAATGTAATAAAAAAAAAAAATAAAATGTAATAAAAAAAAATAAAATAAAATTATAATTTTTTTTTTTTTTTTAAATAAATAAATAAATAAATAAATTTTTTTTTTTTATTATTTTAAAAAATAATTTTATTTATCAAATCGTAAATAAATTATAATACTTTTATCACCATTACTAAAATTACCATCTTTAAAATTATTAAAATAATTTAAAATTTTTTTTTTAAAAATTAATTTTCTATTATAATATTTTTCATCTAAAGTTAAAGTAAATTCTTTTAAAGTTGAGTGAGAATTTTTTGAAAGTTGTTCTAATTTTTTAATATATTTTAAAGAATCATCAAATTGACATTCATTAATTTCTAATTCAATTGAATATAAACTTAAATTATTATGATTTTTTAATAATGGATTAAATATTGAAGAGACAAAACCTAATACAGTGAATTTGAAATGTTTAATAGTTGAATTGATTGAGAAAACAGTTGAAAAGAAATAATCAGTAAATTGATCAAGTAATGGTGAAATTATTGAATCATCTATTAAGCTATCTAAATTTCTACCTTTAGTTTTGAAAATTAAAGCTTTAATTGTTTTATTTCTAATTAAATTTGAATATGTTGATGTGAATTCAGTGAAATCAATATTTGTAAATTTTAAATAATGTAATTGCGGTGGTGGACCGTCAAAAAGTGATTTAATACCATAGGATAGTTGAATCATTGATTCTCGAATAGAGGATGTATTATTTTTATCAATACCATCATACATGCAATGTGGACCACGGAAACAGAAATTCTTTATCGTCATATTTTTTAACTGTTTGCAAGTATTTATTGAATTTATCATTGTTTCCCAATGGTTTTTAATTGTTTTAATTGTAGATTCATTTAAACCACCGAAATGATTACAACCATTATCATTGATACTTGAATAATTTCCACTTTCAGCTCTGATCATATCATGAAATAAAATTGAACATGATAATGTATGAAGATTTGATAATTTATTTATATTTACCATATGATATGGTTCAACATGGTCAGTTCTATCAATTTGAATCGATTCAATTCTTGGATTAATTATTTCATTAAAAAATGGTGAATAATTCATATGACAATATGCATCTTGATAATCATTACCATTTGGATTATATTTAATTGAAAGTGGTTTAATTTTTTCAATAATATCTTCAAATGCATTTGGATTATTTTCACTTGTACCAACCATTGTTAATTTATTAATTTCAATATCTTTTAAATAATAATCATCTGGTATACGATTTTCTTCATTATCATTTATAATTTTAAATAAATTATTTTCATTTTTATTTTCATGTTGTAGTTGTAGTTGTTGTTGTTGATTTTCTAAATTAATATTTAAAATTGAAAATTTTCCATTTATTTTTAATTTAAAATTTTTTTTTCCAGTTTTATTTGAAAAATAAAAATATTTTAATTTTTCATCAGAAATTGATTGAATTGGTTGTTGTTGTTGTTGTTTAATATTATTTGAAATTAAATTTGAAATATTATTAAACCATTTCTTTGATACTAATGATATTTCAATAATTTCATCAATAAAATAATATAAATTTTTAATTGTATATCCAAAATTATCTTTAAAATTATTTGTTCTTTTTTTATCAAAAATTAATAAATAATTAATTATTGATTTTATAATTTCAAAATCCAAATAATCTGGAAATATTTTCTTATTTTCATTAAAATTATTATTATTATTTAGTTTTTGTTTTTTAAATTGTTGAATTGGTAAATTTGTTGTAGTGGTTGTTGTTGTAGTTTTAGTTGATTGAGTTGTTGTTTGTGTAATTACCATTTTTTTTAATTTTATTTTTATTTTTTATTTTTATCAGTTTATTTAAAAAATTAAAATGATAAAATAATTTTATAATTTGCTCATGTTTAATTTCTTTTTTTTTTTTTTTTTAATTTTATTTTAATTTTAATTTTAATTTTTTTTTTTTTTTTTTTTTTTTTACACTTAAACAATAAAAAACCATGGTTGTGGTAGTGTTTCGTGTGTGTTGTTTGAATAAAAAAAAAAAAAAAAAAACCGAGTGTCTCTTTGATTTTAAAAAGTATAAATATAAAAAAAATAGGAGAACATTATAAAAAAATAAATTAAAAAAAAAAAAAAAAATTTAAATAAAAAATAAAAAGATCTGGGGGAATGAAAAGACAAACGTTTTTTTTATTTTTTTTTTTTTTTATTTTTTTTTTATTTCTTTTTTATTTTTTTTTTTATTTTTTTTATTTTTTTTTTGAATTTCAAAGCAACAATTTTATTTTCCCTTCAAAAACCAATCAGTCTTCAAATACGCATATGCCCATTTTTTATTTTTTTATTTGAAAAATTAATTTTTTATTTTAATTTAATATTTATTTTAATTTTTTTTTTTTTTTTTTTTTTTTTTTTTGGGAAAATATCTATCGAGATATCATTCCAAATTTAGATTAATCTAAAAATCATCCCACAAATTGATGAGTATAATTTTGACCTTGTTGATAGTAATAATCTTTGAAAATTCAATTAACAATCAAACTCTTAACTTTTTTTTTTTTTTTTTTTTTTTAGTTTTAAAGAAAAACAAACAAATAAAAAAAAAAAAAAAACCATTTTTTCAGTTTAAACATTCCTTTTCCTACAAACACAAACAACTTTTTTTTTTTTTTTTTTTAATTTCTTTTTTTCAAAACTATTTTCTTTATTTCTTTTTTTTTTTAATTTGTTTTTTTTATTTTTTGGAATTGAAAAAATTGCATTAGTGATTGGAAAAAAGTGTATAGGAAAAAAAAAAAAAAAAAAAAAAAAAAAAAAGTGAAAAAAAATTTAAAAATAAAAATTAAATGAAAAAAAGATTTTTTAATTTACAATTCAAATAATTGTGAAGAAAAGGCATGTGATCAAAAAGTGTGAATTAATTTTTAATTTTTTAATTTTTTTTTTATTTTTTTAATTTTTTTTTTTTTATTATATAAATAAAAAAAAAAAAAAAAAAAAAAATAAATACCACAAAAACATACACTATTTATTTTTATTCTTAATTTTTTTAAATAAAAAAAAAAAAACACATAAAACACATAAAACACATATACAACATAAAAATAAAATTACCCAAAAAAAAAGAAATTTTTTTCTTTATAAAATTAAAATAAAGAAAAAAAAAAAAAAAAAAAAATAAAAAAAAAAGATGCAAAAACCAAAAGTTTTAAAATTTATCTATAGTTTTATTCTTAGGCTTTCACTAATTGTTTTAGGTTTATCATTTTCTCAAATTACAAATAAATATAAAGGACAATCATATGGTACAATTGGTAAATATTTTTTTTTTTTTTTTTTCATTTTTCTCTAGACAAAAAGAAAAATAATAAATTTAATCATTAATATAAATAAAAATCTAAAGAGATCACTAAGAGTTATGTAGATACAATTTGTTTATACTCAGAAGCTGTACCATATACTCAAACATTTCTCTTTTATGCAACTGAATGGCAACGTATCAACACAACAGATTCATCATCATCAAATACAACAACACCAAACAACAATTCAACAGATAGTCAAACAACACCAACTACAAATGATGGTTGGGGAAATGTTGTTGTGGGAGTGGAAGAAGGTTTTGTGGAATGTGCTTGGAGAAATAGAAATTCAGTATTAAGAGTTATTGTACACATTCTTTCAATTTTATCATGTGTAATTGCTTTAACCTTAATTAAAAAACAAAAATTAAATCCATTTTTAGTTGTAAGTATAGATAGATCCTATTTTATTATTTTCAAATACAACATATGGTTTGTATGTTAACATATATATATATATATATATATATATATAATTTTTATATTTTGTATTTTAGAATGCATATTTAATGACAATTATAGGTATGGCTGGAATTTATTCTGGTGTAGTTGATAGTATTGGAGTTAAAAGAGCATATGATTTTTGTATGACATTAAGTCCATTTTATAGTTCAGATTGTTATTATAAAGCATTTAATTGTACAGTTGTATTGAATTTCTTATGTTCTGCATTCTTATTCATTTGTGCAGTTTTATCAAGTAGATTTAGATATATACTTTTTAATGAAAGTGGTGATGTAAATAATAATAATACTAATAATAATAGTAGCAATAGCAATAGCAATAGCAATAGCAATAGAAATCCATCAAATACAAGAAATAGAGAAGTTGATATTGAAAATAATGCATCATCACCAAATAATATTGAATTGAAACCACCAAAACCTTCAAAACCTTCAAAACCATCCAAAAATAATAGAGATCATTCAATTTTAGAAGAGGAAGTTGATTTTGAAAATAATGGAACTATTTTAACTACAAATGATCAATACATAACCTCAAATAATGATAGAGATTTATAAATTCTTTTATTTTTTTTTTTTCTCTATTTTTTTTTTTTTTTTTTCATAATTTCTTCAATTCCCCAAAACTGTTTTAAAAATATATTTTTTGTATTAAAATTTTAAAAAATATTACAGTACCTATCTATTCATTTATTATTTTTGTAAAATTAAAGAAAAAAAAAAAAAGAAAGAAAAATAAAAAATAAAATTAATATTAAAAAATTAATTATAATTTCCAAGTTATAATTTAAAATAATTTTAAAAAGAAAACAGATTTTAAAAAGAAATTCAATCTTCCAATTTATAAGAAAATTAAATTTAAATTACCTATCCACAACCATTATTATGGCTAAAAATCTTTTTTTTTTTTTTTTTTTTTTTTATATTCTTCTTTTTTTTTTATCATTTAATTTATTTTCAAACTGTTTAATTGTCCTACTAATCATGTTAGAATCTCCCCAAAAAAAATTTTTCAACCAAAGAACAAACCAAATTTCCCTATTATTTTTATTTTTTTATTTTAAAATCACCCCTTTTTTTGAGTTTTTTTTATTTTTTAAATTTTTTAAAACAGATTAATTATATTGTAGTTTAAAAAAAAAAAATATTTTTTATATTAATATTAAATTAATCAAACTATCCATAAATTTGGTAAAATTTAATTTAAAAAAAATAAAATTTTAAAAAATAAAAATAAAAAATGATAAAAATAAAAAATGACAAAAAAAAAAAAAAAATCATTTTATTTTGTTTTTTTTTTTTTTTTTTTGGGATCTTATTATTGAAATAAACACACAAATAAAATAAAGAATAATAGAATGTTTTTAGTTGACTATTATAACTATCTTTCTGAAAGATATGATTATTATTTAACATTAAGAGGTAATATATATATATATATATAGAGGCGTCAGCTTCAAATATTATTATTATTATTAATACTAATACTTTTTATAAAAAAAAAAAATATATATGTATCATAGATGAAAGAGTATTAAATTGGCCATTAATTAATAGACCACATGAAATGATATATTTAGTTATTGGATATTTTGCAATCATATTTTTTGGTCAAAAGATAATGAAGAAACAAAAACCATTCGAATTGAGGTATCCATTAATTATTCATAATGTGGTTTGTACATTATTAAGTTTATATATGACTATTGAAATTACATATCAAGCATATTCAAATAACTACTCTTTAATGTGTAATTCTGTTGATTATAGTGAAAAAGGTCTTGGTGTATGTATTTTTTAATTTTTTTTTTTTTTCAAAAAATTTATAACCCCCCTAACTAATTAATTAAATATAGATGGCAAAAGTATTATGGTTATTCTATTTCTCAAAGTTTATTGAATTTATGGATACATTTTTTATGGTTTTAAGAAAAAAAGATAGTCAAATTACTGTAAGTTTTTTTTTTTTTTTTTTTTTTTTTTCTTCTTCTCTCCAATTGGACACAATATCATGGAAGTAAACCCATCCATGTTTTGGATTTTAGGTGTATATATTTATACTAACCTAACCTATAAATATCACAGGTTTTACATGTATATCATCATTCTACAATGCCAATGTTATGGATTATGGGAATCTGGTATGCGGCCGGAGGTGATAGCTATATTTCAGCATTAATCAATTCATTCATTCATACAGTTATGTACAGTTATTATGCATTATCATTATTTGGATTTAATATTTGGTGGAAGAAATATTTAACTCAATTGCAATTAATTCAATTTGCTGTAAATATACAAAATAATAATAATAATAATAATTTATTATCGTTTTGGTATAAATGAATATATGTACTAATTATTTTATAATTTTATTATTATTTATTATTATTTATTATTATTATTATTATTATTATTATTATTATTATTATTATTATTATTATTATTATTATTATTATTATTATTATTATTATTATTATTATTATTATTTATTATTATTATTTTATAACAAATACAAATAAAATTACAAAACTGGAAATTTTCATTAGATGAACCTAATTTTTTCAATGTGGTCTTTATATAATGATTGCAAATTCATTAAATGGATGCATTGGGGTATGATTATATATATGATTAGTTTCTTATTCTTATTTGGTGCATTCTATAAAAGAAGTTATTCCCAACCAAAGAAATCAACAAAGAAAATTCAATAAAAAAAAATAAAATAAAAAATAAATAAAATAAAAATATTTAAGGAAGAATAAAAAGATATCTTTGATTTGTAAATATTTGTTTAATAAACAATAGTTTTTAAATCTTTATTTTGTTTTTTTAAATTTTAAATTTTAAATTTTAAATTTTAATTAGAACTATATGCAAATAACATTAAAATAAATATGGTGATACCGGAAAAAAAAATTTTTTTTAGATAATTTTATATTTAGATTTTTATTGTTAAAAATAATTATTTAAATAATTTTGTTATTACATTTTTATTCAATTTTTTTTGGTTTATATTTATTATGAGTATTGGATTTATTATTAGTTGGGTAACTATTTTTATAAAAAGCACCAAATAATACCAAAAATCCCAACATATAAACTATCATACACCAATGCATGAACTTAATAAAGTTACAATCATAATAGATACTATATGCTGATGCACTTAAATTTACCTAACAATTTTTTAAAAAAAGAAATAAAAAAAATAATAAGTTAGATCATATATGCATAAACCAATGTATTATTATTATTATTGTTTTTTTTTTGTATATTTACAGCAAATTGGATTAATTGAATTTGAGTTAAATATTTCTTCCACCAAACATTAATACCAAATAATGCTAAAGTGTAATAACTGTACATAATGGTATGAATAATAGAATTAACCATTGCTGATAAAAAGCTATCACCACCACCTACATATGATAGATCTAACCACCATAGGATTGGCATTGTAGAATGATGCCACACATGTCTATGAAAATGCAAAGTTTGTTAGTTTATGAATAAAATAAAATAATAAATAATAAATAATAAATAATAAATAAAATACTTACAAAACTTTATTATTAAATTTAAAAAAAAAAAATTTATGATAATAAAAAAATTATTAATAATTTAAAATAAAAAAAAATAAAATTAAATTAAAAATTATTCTAAAGTACTTACATGTGATTTGATTATCTTTTTTTCTTAAAACCATAAAAAATGTATCCATAAATTCAATAAACTTTGAGAAATAGAATAACCATAATACTTTAGCCATCTATATTAAAAAAAATTTTAAATAATTAATTTATTTTGTTTGGTTTTTTTTTTTTTTTCAATTTTTTAAGGATTAATAAATGAAAATAAATAATAAAAAAACATTATACATACACCAATTCCTTTTTCAGTATAATCAACTGGGTTACATATTGGGGAATAATCATTTGAAATTGCTTGATGTGCAATTTCAATTGTCATATATAAACTTAATAATGTGCAAACTGCATTATGAATAATTAATGGATATTTCAATTCAAATGGTTTTTTATTTTTCATTATCTTTTGACCTAATTTGACAATTATTACATATCCAATAATTAAATAGATCATTTCATTTGGTCTACTTAATAATGGCCAATTTAAAACTCTTTCATCTAATTTAATTAATATAAAAAAATAAGTATCAATGGATTGGTCCCCAAAAAAAAAAAAAAAAATAAAAAAATTAAACTGACCTCTTCTTGATAAATAATATTCATATCTTTGAGATAAATAATTAAAATAATTATCGATCATTTTTTATATAATATATATATTTTTTTAATTTTATTATGGTTGAAGGTTAACCGGATTGTAGTTTTTTATCTGCCCTTTAAAAAAAAGAAAAAAATAAAAGAAAAAAAAAAAAAAATAAAAAATTAATAATAAAAAATTAAATTAAAAAAAAAAAGAAAACAAAAAAATATCGTGTGTCGCAAAGTTTTTTTTTGTAAATGGACCAAAATTATGGATCTTGATTTTTTTTTTTTTTTTTTTTTTTTTTTAATTTAATTTTTTTATTATCAATTTTTTTTTTTTAATAATATAATTTTTTAATTATCACAAATGAAGTTCAAAAAAAAAAAAAAATTAAAAAATTGTAGAAAAAATTAAAAGTATATGTAGTCAAATATTGATTTCTACAAATAATTAATTTCTTTTCTTTTATTTTTTTTTAAAAAAAAAAAAAGATAAAAATAAAAAAAAAATAAAAAATAAAAAATTTTCAAATAAAAATATCAACCCACTTTTTTTTATTTTTGTTTTTTTTTCATCAAAAATTTTTTTTTTTTTTTTTTTTTTTTTTTTATTCCAAATATATTACTTAATTAACAAACGAAATTCATTATGCCTCCAAAGTTTGGTTCATCAGCCCCTAAATGTGGCGTTTGTGCTAAAAGGTAACAATAAATAATAATAATAATAATGATAATAATAATAATAATAATAATAATAATAATAATAATAATAATAATAATAATAATAATAATAATAATAATAATAATAATAATAATAACAATAACAACAATAATAATAATAATAATAATAATAATAATAAAATAATAAAAATAATTATAATGATAATTATAACACATTATAAAAATACATATTAATCATTTCAATTATCATAAAAATACAGTGTTTACGCCGCAGAAGCCTCACCATGTACAGTAGATGGAAAGACTTTTCATAAAAGTCTGTAATTTTTCATTTAAACAAAAAAAAAAACTGAAATTTTGAACTATCAATTTAATATACATGATTTTATTAATATTTTTTTTACTTTTATTATCATTATTTTTTATAAATAATTAGGTTGTACCTTATGTTCTGATTGCAGAAAAGGACTTGATTCAACAACAATTTGTGAAAATGAATCTGTAAGATATTATATTTAATTTGGGTTTATTTTAGTTTTATTTTATTTTCCCATAAATCAGTATTAATATAAAATAATTATTTTAGAAACTTTATTGTAAATCATGTTATGGAAGAAAATTTGGTCCAAAACTCTTTGGTTTCGGTATTTATCAACTAATTATAAAATCAAATCAATTAAAAAAAAAAAAATTCTCAAATTTATTAATTATTTTATTATTATTATTATTATTATTATTATTATTATTATTATTATTATTATTATTATTATTATTATTATTATTATAATTTTTAGGTGGTGGTGGTGCCATTGCTCACACTGAATAAATTTGAAATCATTATTATTATTTAAAAATTCTATTTAAAAATGTACAAATCATATGAAAAACAACAATAAATTATTTTTTTCCCAAACAAGAAATTTAATTTTTTTTTTTTTTTTTTTTTTTTTTCAGGAAAAAGAATTAAATTTAAGTTTCAAATTATGAATTATTGGAAGAAAAAAAATATATATATATCAAATATAAATTAAATAATTCAATATTCAAAAACTAATGAAGAATATAGGTAGACAATATTCAATGCAATGTTATTTTTTAACTTTTTACATTATTTTTTATTTTTTATTTTTTATTTTTGTTTGGTCATTTAATAGCATTTCGATTCAATATTTGGTAACCCCTCAAAATTAATTACAAAAATGAAAAATGAAAAATAAAATAAACAATAATTTAAAAATAAAATTTTTAGAAATAAATAAACAAGATAAAAAATAAAAATAACTTCTTTAAATAAATAACTTTTTTTTTTTATTGATACAAATGATTAAAAAAATTTTTTGATTATTATTTTTAATAATATTATTATTATTAAAATTATTATTATTATTATTACTACTATGATAACTATTATTATTATTATTATTATTATTATTATTATTATTATTATTATTATTATTATTTTATTATTATTATTATTTTTATTATTATTTTTATCTTCTAAATGAAGAAGAATCAAAACTTTCTTTTGTTGATGTGGAAGAATTATTTTTATAGGATAAACCGGACTCACCAACTCTTCTGGAATTTGAATTAAAATCTTCACGATTTGGAGTTACATAATCTAAATGAACAATATTAGTTGATTGTTTTAAACCAGTGAAATGACCTTGATTATAACAATAGAAAATTGAAAGTGAAGGAATGATTTCAGTGATAATTAAACCTAAGAAACTAAATGTAATATTTGAAGGATTTGCAGCAACTAAAATTAAAACGAAAACACAATGAATGATAAAACCAATTGAACAAGCAAATGTAACTATAAATATTTTCTTTTGATGTTGGCTTGAGGAACTATTTCCGCTTGAACCACTGCCACCACCTGAACTACTACCACCATTTGTACTACCACCATTTCTATTTTTTTTAATTGATCTCATTGATAGATATAATGAACCACCCAAATAAAGGAAAGCTGAACCAATAACAAAAGAAATTATAGCTTGAATAATGGCATAAACAATTGAAACTACATATTGCGAGGTTGTGCTTGAAACTTCTAAAACGATTCTAGTACCACAATCATTACTTGGATGATCTTCAGTATAATTGAATACCAATACAATTACAATGAATAATAAATAAAGTATAAGATTTGTAGCTAAAATTATAATTTTCAAACGTTTAAATAATGTTCTACCAGAATCTTTAGAATTTACAATCATATACCAAAGTGAAACGATAATGGTAAAAGCTGTAAAATAAATAAAAGTTGGTAAAACCACTAAAATATAATCTGCACTTGAATTATTTTGAAGTGCACCACTTGGTATAATAAAGAAATAAATGGCTCTAATTAAAATGAAAATTGATACAATCACAATTAAAAAGTGTACCAATTTAATTTGTTCGACACCTTTATATTTTCTAATAACAACCATTACAACTTGGAAAATACCCCAAATTGCTGTTAACATGAAAATACAAGCCAATGTATAAATTAAACCGGTTGCAGTTTTATCAAAAACTTCTTTCTCTTGACTTGACCAATTTTCAATACGAATAATTGGAAAGAATGATTTATCCTCTGTGAAATTGGTTAATATTGTACAAAGTAATTCACTTTCATCAACTGGCGATTTTTTAGTAAAAGTTTCAACATCCAATGGTCTTAATGGTGAATTTGAAGTTGAGATTGCAAAATCATAAATATCATAGGATTTTGAATATTTTGTACCATTAAATTGTAAACAAATTGTTAATGATAAAACACCTTGTGTATTAATAGTTATACCATCACCTAAAATTGTACCAATAATTGCATCTTTATCATTTAGAATACCATAATTGTCAGGCTTTTTATATGATACGAAATTTGATGATAAAGTTTGTGCAATAGTTGATTTATAAAGTTGTTGAGAAACTTGTGATACCAATACTGATGTACAACCCGATTGTACTGATTTCTTAGTAAATTCAACTCTACCAAATGAAAAATCATATGATGATTCTTCATTTGCACATGGTTTAGATTGACCTAATAATAATGCCGATGATGAGAAACAATCTGGTGAACCATTTTCAGAACAACTACAACTAATTGAACGTAAATTACCTTCAACTCTTTCCATTCTACATAATACTTCAGAACGATAAAGATCTGCAATATGAGTATTTACTGAATCATCCAATTCATTAAAAAGTTGTTCATAATTTAATACTTTTCTAACAGAGGTTGGATAAACATATTGATTGGTTCTCCATTGTGGTTTAATAGAGATACCACCTTGCCAAACTGCTGGAGTCCATTGGAAAATATTTTCCCAAGAATTTAATGATTCATTACCACATCCTGTACAAAGTTCTTCTGTCATTTGATTGAATCTAAAATTATAAGGTAAATTGTATGGACTATTATCAAGGATTTTACAACCCATTGGTGCTTCACATTCTTCACGTGTTGTTGCTGGTGCCCACCAAGTGAAACCTTCATCAGCTTGTAAATTACAAACTCTATGTGAACCCTCTGGATAATATGGGAAACAACCCATTGGTGAATCTGACTGATAGAATGTATCACAAGTTGGAGTTTGGAAACCAGTTAAATAAGCGAAATGACCTCTAACACATTTACCCATGTTCTCTGGATAGTATGGTACATTTTCTGTTGTGAAAAAGTAAGAATCTGAACATTGACCTGCATTTTCACATTCTGCTTTGGTTGCACATTCAATTGGTTGAAGATAACATTGACTAAATGTAAAATCATAACATTCATCATATGGTTGATTTTCACAATCTACCCATTGATAAATAAGATCAACTCCATCATCATTTAATGCAGCACATGCTTCTTTAGTTTTAGTATTTGCTAATTCACACATATAATTATCTTCAGACCAAGTTGTATTTAAAATTGTTTGACAAACTGTTTCATTCATATAGAAGCTACCACCTTCAACACCACAACCACTATAACCTAAACCAACACATTCTTTACCACATGGTAAATTACAATTACCATAATTATTTTCACAATCAGTTGGATCAACATCATATAATACTTCACCATTTGATAATATACAAACATTTGCTACAGTTGGTGATTTACATTGAACTTCATCAAAGTTATCGTCGAAATTAAAACAATCTGTTGAATTTGTTGAACAATAACCACAATACTCTTGAATTGCATTACATTTATCGATACAAGTTTGTTCGTCATCAACTTCAGGATCACAATCTGTTGGAATTTGACAGAATCCAATTGATTCACAAGTATCTAAATTTGATTGTAATGAAAAACTCCAACCACCGATCTGACCATCGAAACAAGCATCATGTACAGTTACACAAGAATGATCTAAACAATTGGTTGTTGGATAACATGAATAATTAATACCAATACCACTAGCAGTATAAGTATAGGTACCACGATAATCATTACCATATTGATTGGTACAATCATCCCAACTCATTGCGTTGAAAACATTTGAAATTAATGAAGCATTACTTTGAATACCATATTTATTTAAAAATGAATAAGTATATGATGCTGGTAACCTATTGAAAACACATTCTAAATATTTCAAATCCAATTGTTCTGGTGGTATCATGCAAATTCTTTGTTTTAAATCACAAATGATTGATTGGTTAGTTGGACCATAGGTACCACAATCGTTATCGGAAATACATGGTGTATCATTTAAAACATCTTTACAATCTCTTAATGCATCTCTCATTTCCATTGCACTATTGGTTGAAACAAATGCTGGTACATCACAGTCACTAACTACTGATAATGAATTATAATATTCATTTAAAACTGATGCTGTACATTGTGAACTAAAACATTGATCTTCAACCAAATCATCATAGATTCCAATGAATTCTGATACTTTCACTGGCACCATTTTTGGTTGACAACATTGGAAAAATGATAATGTAACATTACAACATGGATCCAAATCATATTCTGGGTCATTCGATGAATATGAACAAACTGAAAGACTTTTATTAACAAAACTATTATCAGTTTGTAAAAAACTACCTGCTTTATCACTACATGCTTTCCATGAATCTGATAATGTCAATGTATCAATATTAAAAATAATTGAATTTACAATTGAAAAATCAGTATTATTATATAATGTACTCTCTAAACTATCCATTTCCTTTAATAATTCTTCAAATTTTTCATTATCACATTTTAATTCATTATTTAATGTTAATGTAAAATTACCTTCTAATGGCTAATAAATAAATAAATAAATGAATATTAATTATTTTTTTTTTCTATTATTATTTAATAATAATTAATAAATAACTTACATTTCCATTTTTATCAACCAAAGTATTTAAAAATTCAATTTTTGAAGTTAAAATATCTTGAAAACCTTTATTTAATTGAGAAAATTCACCTTCAGTAGTTGATAATAAAAATGCAGTTGAATAATGATTTTTTCTACTTTTATCATTATAATAAGTGATTTTATTAAATCTATAATCATCAACAAATTGTGCTGGAATTGGCCAAACTGGAAATGATTCTAAAAATGGGTATAAAATTGAATAGGATGTACAGGTTGACCAACCACTACATTTATAAAAACTACCATTTGGTAAGAATAATCTTGATGATCCTAAAATTGAAAATGCACCACCTCTTGCATAATTATCACTAATTGATATTAATTCTGTTGTTGTTAATGTTGATATTGTAAATGAATAAACTGATGCATAATATGTTGATACTGTAATATATAAAGTTTTTGGGGTACCATCTGAATTTGGTTTTAATGATAAAATTATATAATCATCATCTAAATTAAATTAAATTTAAAAAAATTATTATTATTATTATTATTAATATTTATTAATATTTTTTTTTTTTTTTTTTTTTTTTCGAAAAAAAAAATATTTACTTTCATTAATACATTCCCATTTTGAAGGGTTTGTATAATTTGGTTTTGTATTTGATGGATCATCTGAAATGAAAAAATCAATATCTTGGAAAATTGTTGGTGCTGAAAATGAAACAATACTTGGTTTGGTAACTTGAAAAGTGTAATAAGCAAGTTCACTTGCAAGTTTAGTTTCACCAACTGCTGGTACACCATCAACAATACATTCATGATCTGGTAAATTTGGTAAATTTGTACATGTTGTTGTTGGTAATTTTGATGTTGGTTGAATTTCTAAAAATAAAAAAAAAAAAAAAAAATTAATAATTAAATATATTTCTATTTATAATTATTATTATTATTATTTTTATTTTTTTAATTTTTTTACCTTTTGAAATTATTGTTAAATTAAAGTTTATATATTTTGATAATGGTATAATTGTTAAGAAATAAGTATCCAAAGTCCAAACATCTAAAGAGGTACCATCAAGATCAAAACCATTATCAGATGGACAAAACGCTGGTTGAATAAAAGTATCTGGTGAAATGTTTGGAGTTAATCTATTGAATAGACTTGATGGTGAATTTCCAATAGATATGTAGTATCTACCTTGATTTTGAGATGACTCAATTCTTATGCCTTCACAAATGAATGCATTTGCTTTATAACGAATTGTAATTGGTTTATCTGTAGATTCAAAATTTGTTGGAACATTTGCCTTTATTGTATCCCAATTTGGATATTTTGTACTATTACAAAAATCAACATTACATAATGTTTGGTCACATGATGAATCCAATATTTTTGGACATTCATTCATATTGGTATAATCGCATGAACAATCAATATTTCCATTAATTATTGGTAAAGTACAATCAAAGTTACCACATGGAACATTTCTAATACGATATAAATCTTGATCAAATTCAAAATCTATTAATGCATAATCAAACTCAACTCCTAATACATTTGTTGATTTTTCTATAATTTTACTTGATTTTACATTTATACAATTTATTAAATATATACCTAAAAAAAATAAAAATAAAAAAAAATAAAAAATAATAAAATAAATGAGTAAGTAATTAATTAATTTATTAAAATAAAAAAATAAAATAATTTTAATATTTACAATTTATTAAAATTAATATAATAAAAATTATATTAATTATTTTTTTTATTATCATAGTATGATAATTTATTTTATTTTATTTTTTTTCTATTAATACAAAATTTGCTGTTTGGAAAAACTTTTTAGAAAAAGAAAAAGAAAAAAGTTAAAAAATAAAAAAATAAAAATATAAAAAAAAAAATAAAAATATAAAAAATAAATGTAAAAAAAAAAAAAAAAAAAAAAATATTTTTTTTTATTGTAATTTAAAAAAAAAGATTTTTATCCAACCACAAATATCTTCGAAACGTTTTTCGTTTGATCAAATTTTTTTTTTTATTTTCCAAAAAGTTTTTTTTTATTTTAAAAAATTCCCCACTCAAAAAAAAAAAAAAATATTTTTGGATTTTTTAAAAAAAAAAAGATCTTTTTAAATTTTTTTATTTTTTTTTTATTTTTATTTTTATTTTTATTTTTGATTGATTTTCCAAAATACCCAAATATAACACACATATAAAAATATCTTTGCACACATACGCACCAAATTTGTTATTGTTAGAAAAAGTCTAATAATAATTGGGGTAGGACTTTTTCTAATTGTTGTAAATCAATGTCTGATGAGGGGTCATTCCTGTGCATCCTTGAAACTGATTCCTTTATAAATATTTCAATAAAGTCACATAACATATCCATTGCATCTTCTGTTATTTTAATATTATCATTTTTAAAATTTAATCTTATTATTGATTCTATTGTTTTCTATTTTTTTAAAAAAAAAAAAAAAAAAAAAAAAAAAAAAAAAAAAAAAAAAAAAATTAAACAAAATTATTAACATATGTTCAAAATAATAAAAAAAAAAACAAATAATAATGATAATACTTTTTTTACTTGAGACATATTTATTGGTTAAAAAAAAAAATAAAAGAAATTAATTTTTTTTACATTTTTGTAATTTTGAAATTTTTTAAAAAAAAAAATATCTGAAAAATAAAAAAATTAAAGTTATGACGAATAAATAAAAATAAAATTTTAAATATTTGATTAGTTAAATAGTATATATTTTTTTTTTAAAAAATCTAAATAATTATTTTATTAATTAATTTAGTTATCTGGAGCAGACCATTCAGCAATTGGTTGTTGAGTGAATTCAACAGCTTCAACGGCAGCAACTGGAGCGGCAGCAACAGCGGCGGTTTTTTCTTTTTCTGGTTCTTCATCAGTATCTCTGTAGATGAAGAGATCGACTTTGACAGACCAGGTGGTGTTTCTTGGGATGGTACCTCTTAAGTATAAAACTTCACGAGCTAATAACCAGAACATTAAGGCAATTGAGTTTTTACCACGGTTGTTACATGGGATAGCAATATCAACACCGTCTAAACATGAGGTGGTATCACAGAGAGCGATGGTTGGGATATTTACGTATGAAGCTTCCATTAATGGTTGTTTATCTAATAATGGATCAGCAACAATCAAAAGTCTTGGTTCAGTGAATTTTGATTGGATTTGATTGGTAAAGGTACCTGGGGTGAAACGACCAGAGAAAGCGGTGGCACCGATAAAGTTGGCGAATTTGAGGACGGCACGTTGACCCAATGGTTTGGCAGAGATAACTGAGATATCAGCTGGGTTTTCAATAGCAACGATGACACGAGCAGCTAATTGAATCTTTTCCCAAGTTTTGGCAAGATTGATGATGAAGTGACCATTATCCTTTCTCTTCCAGGTGTATGATTCCATTTCAACATCAACGTTGTTACCACCGAGATGGGTTTGACAAGCTAACATCTTTAAGATATCATCTTGATGTGGGTTTAATGCAGCTGGGAATTGAGTCATCTTTTATAAGAGTAACGTAGACGCTAAATTGTTCATTGTGTGTTATTTATCAATTATCAATTATCAAAAATCAATCATTTATATATAATAATAATAATAATTTTGATTAATATTCATTCTATTATTTGATTATTTAAATTTTCTCACAGATTGACCAATATAAACTAAAATTCATTCCACTATTGATAATATGCATAGAATATGGATATGTGATATGTGATATAGATACCGTACATTTTAAAATTCTTGACAAAAGAAAGAAAAAAAAAAAAAATTTTCAATTTGCGCGAATTTTTTTTTTTCATTTTTTTTTTTTTTCCCAATTTTTTTTTTAATTTTTTTTTTTTGATTACGTTTTAAACTTTTGGAAAATATGGCCGACAAAACAAGAAATTTTATGTGGTTGGCAAAAGATAAAAATAAATATATTAAAGAATATCAAAGAATTTTTAAATTTTAAATGATTCAAAATATAAAAAAAATATGTTCACACAAAAAAAAAAAAAAATAAATATTTTTACACAAAAAAAAAAAAAAAAAAAAAAAGATTGATAAAAAATTATCACTTTTTTTTTTTTTTACTATTTTCTTTTTTTTTTTTATTTATTTAAAAATTTTGATAATATTGTTGTTGTTGTTGTTGTGGTGGTTGTTGATATTGTTGAGAAGTTGGTTTATTAAAGTTTATATTACTAAGAAGCATAATTTCATTACCAATTTGAAGAGAATGTTGAGAGTTTGTGGTATTTAAAGATAAATTATCATTATTAAAGAGTTTTAAAGGTGGAGCTATTTTACAGAGTTTTAGGAAATCAGCGATTTCACTTTCATGTGTTGTTTGTTTTGAATTTCTCAATGTTGATACAAACACAGCATCATCATTGTCGTCAAGTGTATTGATGGGTGGTGAGGATATTCTTGATCCATCCTTTGTAAATTGATTAATATGATGTTCACTCAATAGTAAAGGACCATGAATTTGGCTGATTTTACTATTTTTCATTGAGGAATTGTTTAATCTATCTATACCACTTGCACCAAATGAATTGGTTGAACCTGGTGAAGAACTTTGATAGAGTGGATTATTGAATAATGCATTATTACCACTTATACCAATTAAATTATTATTGCTATTGTTGTTGCTGTTTAACAATGTTAAATTACCACTACTATTATTACCAACTAAACCACCACCACTACCACCAATACCATTACTATTATTTAATAAGGTTAAATTGTTATTACTATTATTACCAACCAAAC
>NC_007087.3:4635419-4642919 GCF_000004695.1 Dictyostelium discoideum AX4
TATTTTTTCAAATTATTTTTATAAAATTATTAAATTATATTTAGTATAACAATTTTTTTATTTATTATGAAAAAAAAAAAAAAAAAAAAAAAAAAAAAAAAAAAAAAACACAAAATTTTTTTATTTTTTTTATTTTCATTTTTTTTTTTTTTCATTTTAGTCAAAAAAACAATAATGCAAGTTCAACAACCACAACAGATACAGCAACAACATTTACAACAACAACAGGCACAGCAGCACCAACAACAACAGGTACAGCAACATCAACAGCAACAACAACAACAACAACAACAACAACAAATATATCAACAAATTGTAAATCAACCAGTTAATAATGTACATCAATTACCATCATTACAACAACAACAATTATTAGAACAATATGATGAATTATTAAAACAAGTTAGTTTAATTAGGTCAAATGTTTCAGATTTTTTTAATAGTTTTATAGAGGATGCAAAACAACAACAAACCATTGTAAATAAAGAAGAGATGAAACAAAAATTAAAGAAATCTATGGATTTAGTACTTGGATCAATTTCATCAATTGATAAAGTTTCAAAGAGAATATCGAGTTATTCATTTCAAATTGCATCATCAAATTTCTCAACACAAGAAGCATCATGGGCTTATTCAACTGGTATCTATGATAATAGGAATATTAAAGTTCAATTAGAAATTAGAAATGAAAATTATTGGAGATCTCAAACTTCCTATAAATCATCACTAGCTTCATCAAATTTAGAAAATAAATTAAAAGATTTATTTCCAATCATTTTTCAAGAGGATGAAGAATCTTCATCATTATCAAAAAAAAGAAAACAAATTTCATCTTTAACTTCGAATTCACTAAGTACCACTACCATTACAACTACTACTACACCATCACCATTATTTAAATTACCATCAACACCACCAACTTTATTATTGTCAGGTACAATATCACCATTTTATGATTATTTTGCACAAATTGAGCGTGTAATTCATTCAATTAGACAAGAATCTGCTTTGGAAATATTTGAAATTCAAAAACAATCATCTGGTGCACCAAAAGGTTTATTCGTTGAATGTCCTGACGTTTTTAAATGTTTAATTTGTTTTGGTATACCAAATGATAGAAAAGATTGTTTTACAATTGATAGAATTTCATTTTTTGGTGTAAAAGAAAATGTATGTATTTTAATTATTTTATTTATTTATTTATTAATTTATTAATTTATTTATTTATTAATTAATTAATTAATTAATTATTTATTTATTTTTATAGTTTGATTCATTATGGGCATCTTCAAAATATAATATATTTAAAAAGATTTCAGAAAATTCATTTGAAGCAATTAGTTATTATTCAGCAAATCCAAATGGTGGATCAATTTTAAAATGTATTTTATCTTGGATTTGGTCATTTAGAGGTTTATTTTTAGAAGAATGTAAAGGTTGTCAAGATATTTTACATTTAGATTCTCCTCAATATATGTATTTACCACCTTCATTTAGAACTTTTGATAATTATACTCCTTACCATCCATCTTGTTATCAAAATCATTTATTATCTTGTAATTCTTTTTCTTCTTCAACTTCTTCCTCTATTCAACAAAGCCCTTTCTCACCTCTAAATAAATAAAATAAAATAATAATAATAATAATAATAATAATAATTTAATTAAAAATAATAATAAAAATAAATTGTAAATATTTTAAAATTGGTTTATTTTATTAAGATTATTTGTTGTTTTTGGGAGCTTTTTTTTCTTTTTGGGACCCCAGAAAAATTAAGATCCAAAATATTGACGAAAAATAGATCTTGAATATTTTTATTTCCTAATAATCCATCATCACCACTATAGTAGCACATTATGTCTGAAAATTTAAAAGTTGGGTAGGTTCCATCTTCTTTAGGTTTTAATGAAGCATAAAGCATTGCAGTACTTTTGTATTTTTCAAAATATTCCACCAAATCGGAGACTAATTTAGCTGGGCTACCATCAGGTATCTCTAGTCATTAAAATCATATTCGAATTTCATATTTGATATTTTATTTTATTTTATTTTATTTTATTTTATTTTATTTTATTTTATTTTATTTTTTCAGTTTTTTTGTGTTTTTACAAAATTAATGAAAATTGTTGAACTAAAATAGAATATACAAAAATTGAAATGAACTTACTTTTTTTTTTACTTTTTTATTTATTTTTATATTTTTATTTATTTTTTTTGGGTGAAAAGTAATTTTGTACGACTCTGGTGGGTTTGCCACCTCTTTTTTTTTTTTTTTACTTTTAAATTTTTTATTTTCTATGCAACTCCCCTTATTATATTCATTTTAAAATATTTTGAGTGATTCATATAAAAAATAAAAAAAATTAAATCATTTTAAAAAAAATAAGGTTAAAGAAACGCTAAATTTAAATGAAAAAAAAATTTTATCAATAATTTTCGGTCAAATTCAGGGACATGATATTTTATATTTTGAAAAAAAATAAATAAAAAAATTTTTAGTTATTTTCAAAATTAAACCCCCACATGACGTCAAGTTTTAAAATAAAAAAATTAAGATATTTTTTTTTTTTTTTTTTTTTTTTTTTCTAAAAAAATATCTAACCCCTCACTCAGAAGCTTCTTTGTTTTTTTTTGATCGTCACATATAAAGAAAGTTATATTGAAAAGGAATTTAATTTTTCTTTAAATTTTTACTTTTAATAAATTTTTTTTTTGATTTTGAACTATAAAAAGATGTTTTAAAATAGTTTTTTCATTTTTTTTAAACATTTTAAAATAAAACAATTAAAAAAATAAAATGAAAATAATTCTACTATTTATTTTGGTTTTGGCCTTAATTTGTGGAACATTCTCATCTTCATCATCTTCATCTTCATCATCTCCACCAATATCTGAATATCGCTTATATTCAGTTCAAACCAAATTTTCAAACCAAAAAGAATTATTAGTAATTGATCCATTCAATTATAAAGTTTTATTCAATTATACAATTAATCATTTACAATATGATATCGATCAAATTTTATCATTAGATACTACAACTGGGGAAGTAAGAATATTTTAAAATATATATATATTTTTTTTTAAAAAATAATTTTATTTAATATTAATTTTATTTTATTTTTTTTTTTTTTAAAAAAAATTTAGTTACTTTTATTATGTTCAGATGCATCTTATCAAATTTTAGTCTCTGTTACAACTGGAGTAATTATTATTATTATTATTATTATTATTATTATTATTATTATTATTATTATTATTATTATTATTATTATTATTATTATTATTATTATTATTATTATTATTATTATTATTATTATTATTATTATTATTATTATTATTATTATTATTATTATTATTATTAAAAAAATTATTAATATTGATGTTTTTTTTTTTTTTTTTTTTTTTTTTTGAAAAGTCACCAAAATACACTCAAATGAGTGAAGTTCAAATGACTGCTAACTTTAATTATGATGTACAAAGTTATATTTGGTTACCAGATCAAAAGACAGCAGCAATTCCAGCAGAAGTTGATGTCAATGGAACTTATTCAAACTTTCTAATGGCAACTGAATTTGGAAATCAAAAAGTTGAATTATATAATTTAACACATTTTGAATTTGCTCCATATGTAGTACAAGGTTATGACTTTATTAATGATATTTATTATCTTGCTTATTTGAATAGAAATTCTAGTTTCCATGTTTTATCATTTGATTACTCAAATCCAGCAGAAACTGCTAAATACTATTACGACGTTTCAAATCTTATTATGGTAAATATGGTTTTCACTGATCCAAATGGTAATCTTTATTTCTTAAATCAACAATACAAAAATTCTACAGATCCAAGCGGTTATTATGACATTTGTAGAGTTTCACTAAGTGATCAACCATCATGCGGCCCATCACTTTACACCGTCTATTTAGGTAATGAAATTGATTACGATTACATTCCATATATCCAAAGTCAAGATTCTTCAACCATCCTATTCATTGTAAATCAAGCACCTGGCGTTATGGGTTTCACTGAAAATATTCTCTTAACATACGTCCAATTAAATGGTGATTCCGTCACAGTTACAAATGTTACAATTCCAAATGATGATCAATCTGGTGACAATTTCGCTTCAAAAGTTTATATATTTTAAAAAAATTAATTAAATAAATAAATAAATAATAAAAAAAAAAATTACCACCACCTTGCCATGTGTTTTTTTTTTTTAATGTGAAAAATATAGGGGAAAGGATGAAATTATTTTAATTTATAAAATTTTATTTTATTTTAGTTTATTTTATTTATCTTAACATTTTTTTAATTGATATAATTCATTTTTTAAAATTTGAGCATCTTTTACAGCAATTTCCAATTCATTTGTTATACGTTCAATTGAAATAGTCATATTTTTTAAAAGATTATAAAGTGGTTCGACGGCTTCTGGTGAAATTTCATATTTAATTTTCTCTTTTTCCATTGAACCTAATTTCAATTGATTCGAGATTTCTTCGACTTTTGATTTAATTGAATTTGGTTGATTAATCTCTTCGAATAATTCATAGATTTTTTTCATAATTCTTTCTTCACTTGTTGTAAATGTTTTACCTTTACTTTGATAAATCTCTAAATTTGACCAAACTTCAATATAACGTTGAATCAATTCAATTTGTTTCTTTCTCATCATTTCCAATTGTGTATGAATATGAAAATTTAAATGATTTTCTAAATCTCTCATTCTCTTTAACGCTTCTTGTGTATTTTGATCTAATGCTATAATTGTTTCTTCTTGTTTCATTCTTCTATTAATTAAATCATCAAATGATTTAGCTGCAACTGGTATTAATCTTTTTTTTTTATAAATAAATAAAAATAAATTAATAAATTAATTAATATTAATATTAATATTTATAAATATACTTACATTGAAGGATCAGGATTATTTGAAAGAGCGTATGCCCATTGATCTACTGTTACATTTGGTGGTTTTGGTATTGAATTTGGGTCAACCAATTGCCCATTTGCTTGATAATTATAAAACCAGTACTATTATTGATGATGATGATGATGATGATGATGATGATGATGATGATGATGATGATGATGATGATGATGATGATGATGATGATGATGATGATGATGATGATGATGATGATGATGATGATGATGATGATGGTGTGGGTGGGTGGGTGATAAATGAATTAGTTTTTTTTTTCTTTTTTTTTCTTTTTTTTATTTTATTTTTATTTCCACTATATTTATTTTGTTGATACTTACTAAAAATCTACAATTTAAACTATTTGGTGAAATTGATTGCATAAAATCATATAATTTTTGTTCTATGATACTTCTTTGTGGTTGTTGTAATTGTTGTTGTTGTTGTAAATTACCAAATAATGATGATGTTTGTGGTTGTTGTGTTTGTCCAAATGAACCTAAACTTGATTGTGATCCTAAACTAGATTGAGACCCTAAACTTGATTGAGACCCTAAACTAGATTGAGACCCTAAACTTGATTGAGAAAATAATGATGTTGATGGTTGTTGTTGTTGTTGTTGTTGTTGTTGTTGTTGTTGTTGTTGTTGTTGTTGTTGTTGTTGTTGTGTATTTCCAAATAATCCACCACCACCTGTTGCTGTATTTCCAAATAATCCACCACCAGTGGTTTGTGTGGGTGTATTTCCAAATAATCCACCACCACCTGTTGTTGGTGCTGTTGTATTTCCAAATAATCCACCACCGCCACCTGTGGTTAGTGTTGGTGTTGCTGTATTTCCAAATAATCCTCCGCCACCTGTTGTTGGTGTTGCTGTATTTCCAAATAATCCACCACCTGTTGTTGTATTTCCAAATAACCCACCGCCAGTGGTTTGTGTTGGTGTTGTTGTATTTCCAAATAATCCACCACCACCTGTTGTTGTATTACCAAATAAAGACATTCTTTTTTTTTATTTCCTTTGTTTTTCTAGAAATGTAAAATTTTCTGATAATCTCTCCCAACAACAAACCAACCCCTTGAAATTTTCGAAAAATAAAAAAAAAATGAAAAATAAAAAAAATAAAAATTAAAAAAAAATAAAAATTAAAAAAAAAATTGATTTTGAAATTATTTTTTTTATTAATTTAATAAAAAAATTTTCAAAAAAAAAAAAAAAAAAAAAAAAAAATCATATACACAATAAAAAAAAAAATATAGTAATAATAACAAATACATTTACATTATATATATATATTTATATATATTTAAAAATCAATAATTTTAAAAAATCAAAATAAAATATATAAAAAAAAAAAAAAAAAAAATGAAAACAAATTTCACACCACCATCAAAAATAATTAAAAAGAATATATTTGATTTAACATTTACAATTAATAGTTTACCAACACATTTAATTAGAAAGATATTATCATATTATTATAATCACTGTTTATCAATGTATGAGTATATTGAAAAGAGTAAAGGTAGTCAATTCTCAGGATATAAATTAAGATTTCGTTGGATGGATTTATGTTTAGTTTGTAAATTTTGGATGGAAATGGTTATGCCGTACCTACCGAATACATTCTATTTTATGGATTCTCAGCAAAAGTTGGAAACCTATTTAAATCTATGTGAATATGGTGGCACGTTTCCAAGACGTTATTTAAAGCAAACTGTACTTCGTGTATCAAAACCACCAGCTTCAATAAAGAAATACCCATTCCACATAAACTCGCTAGCAATTTATATCAATCGTTATCAAATGCCAAATCATTATCAGCCAGATACAATCATACCAGAATTTATCTATCAACAAATCTTAAAGATATCACCAGACTTGAAGAATCTTAAATTTCAAACTGCAAAAACTGAAAAAGATTTATACTACCTATTGAAATCAATTAATGAATCTATAACTCAATCGATTACACCATTACTATCATCATTGAATTTCGATTATTCAATATTTTCAGCCTCAATGCTTTATCAACTTTGTAAAATAATAGAATCACCAAATTGTACTATTACAAATCTATCATTAAACAATTGCACTTTGTCAACCAATTCATTAGGTGAATTTAGTGATGGCATCATTGATGATGGTGATGATGATACAAAAGTTTCATTCATTACATCATTTAAAAAGAATAAATCAATTACAACTTTAAAAATGAATGAAAATAATTTCTTTACAAATTCAAAATCATCAAAGAATAGAATTTTAATGGGTGGCACAATTTTACAATTTTTAAAATTGGTTTTAGTAGATTCAACTTCAATTTCAAATTTTCAATTCAATGGTAGTGAAATATTTTTAGATGAATTAAATAATGAATGTAATAAAATCAATTATCTAACACCAATGCAATCATCATTTGAAAAACTATCATTATCCCTATTGAATATTGATAGTTTCTTACCATATTTAGAATATTTAATCACTAGTTCAAGTAATAGTATTAAAGAATTGGATCTTTCTCATTCAAGATTTTCAAATTATTCAAATTTAAATAATTTATTAATT
>NC_007087.3:4645419-4680419 GCF_000004695.1 Dictyostelium discoideum AX4
AGTATTTATTGGATTAGGTGCAGGTGCAGGTGGTTGTATTTTAACACAATATTCAATTTTTTATCCAAGATCAGTGGTTGGTTTAGTTTTAGTTGGTTCAGTTATTAAATCATTTAGTTGGTTAGATTGGGTTAAATCATGGGTTGAATTAACAACATTACCATCTTTAAAAAATCCAACTGGTGTTAGAAAATATCTTATTGATCATTATTATGCTGATGTAAGCTTAGAGGATTTTTTTTATTTTTTAATTTTTATTTTTAAAATTTTCATTCTAATATATTTATTTTATTTATTATCTATATATTTAGAATTTAGAAGAAACCAACCCAGATTTATTAGAGATAATTAAAAAGGAAATGGTTTTAATTAATCCAGATAATTTATATCATTATGTTCATTCATTTGTAAAGTGAGTAGTAAAATTAATATATATATATATATATATAAATTAATTAGATTTATGGTTATTAACAAAATAATAATAATAATAATAGGAGAGATGATATTAAAGAAGAACAAATTAAAGCATTAGGATGTAAAATTTTATTAGTAGTTGGTAAAGATTCAACATATAAAGAGGATATCATTGATTTATTCTCACAATTTAATCCAAGAAATTCAACTATTCTTCAAGTTCCAGATTGCGGTATTTTGGTAACTGCTGAGAAACCAGGTGATATCGTAGAACCATTTAAATTATTTATGCAAGGTATTGGTTTCTTATTGGATTATTATCAAAGTCATGACGATGCTCAAAAATAATACATATTAAATAAATTTTATTTTTTTTATTTTTATTTTTTTTTTTTTTATTTTTTAATTAAAAAAAAAAAAAAAAAAAAAAAATTAATAATTAGATTCTTATTATTTTTTTATTTTTTATTTTATTTATTTATTTTTTTTTTTTTTGTTGGGTTCTATTGTTTCTTTGAGAATTCTTTTTTTTTTTTTTTTTTTTTTGAACATTGTTTTAAATTAATTTTAATTTATTTTTATTTTTTTTTATTTTTTTATTTTTTTTGGAAAAATGTTTTATTAATTAATTTTTTAATTTTATTTTCTTATTTTTATTTTTTATTTTTTTTTTTTTTTAATGAAAATTTTTAATTATTTAAATGCTTTCTTCTAAATTTTTTTCATTGTATTCAAAAACAAAGTTATTAAAATCAACAACATCAAATTTTATATTATTTAATAAATTAAAGTACAGTAGTAACAATCAAGATTTCGAGAAAAGATTTTTTAAAATGTCAGATAACAAAACAACAACAACAACAACGACAGCTACATCAACATCAACACCAACACCATCAACATTAAATGATAAATCGACTATAAAAACAACTCCAATAACAGATAATAATAATAATAATGAAAATTTTAAATATACAAATAAATTAATAAATGAAAAATCACCATATTTATTAAAACACGCTCATAATCCAGTTGATTGGTTGCCATGGGGAGAAGAGGCTTTTAAAATTGCAAGAGATAATGATAAATTAATATTTCTTAGTGTTGGTTATATGGCATGTCATTGGGTAAGTAAATAGTAATATAAAAAAAAAAAAAAAAAAAAAAAAAAAAAAAAAAAAAAAAAAAAAAAAAAAAATTGTTTAAATTCTAATATTTTTAAAAATATATTAGTGTAATGTTATGGAACGTGAATGTTTTGAAAATGTTGAAATTGCTAAAGTAATGAATGAATATTGTGTAAATATTAAAATTGACCGTGAAGAAAGACCAGATATTGATAAGATTTATATGACCTATTTAACCGAGATTAGTGGATCAGGTGGTTGGCCGATGAGCATTTGGTTAACACCTCAATTACATCCAATCACAGGTGGTACATATTTCGCACCAGAAGCAAAGTATGGTAGACCAGGGTTCCCTGACCTTATAAAGAAATTGGATAAACTTTGGAGAAAAGATAGAGAAATGGTTCAAGAGAGAGCAGATTCATTCATTAAATTCTTGAAGGAAGAAAAACCAATGGGTAATATTAATAATGCATTGTCAAGTCAAACCATAGAGAAATGTTTTCAACAAATTATGAAAGGTTATGATCCAATCGATGGTGGTTATTCTGATGCACCAAAATTTCCAAGATGTTCGATTTTCAATCTCCTATTAATGACTTTAAAAGAGGATTATTCAAAACAAGTTGGATCATTAGATAAGCTAGTATTCACATTGGAGAAAATGGCAAATGGTGGAATGTATGATCAAGTTGGTGGTGGTTTTCATAGATATTCAGTTACCTCTGACTGGATGATACCACATTTTGAAAAGATGTTATATGATAATGCACAATTGGCATCAGTTTATTTAGATGCTTATCAAATCACTAAATCACCATTATTTGAAAGAGTAGCTAAAGAAATCTTACACTATGTTTCAACTAAATTAACTCATACTCTTGGTGGTTTCTTTTCAGCTGAGGATGCAGATAGTTTAAATTTAGAAATAAATGAAAAACAAGAAGGTGCATTCTACGTTTGGTCATATCAAGATATTAAAAAAGCAATTCAAGATAAAGATGATATTGAAATTTATTCATTTCACCATGGTTTAATTGAAAATGGTAATGTAGATCCAAAAGATGATCCACATAATGAATTTAAAGATAAGAATGTAATAACAATTGTAAAGAGTTTAAAAGAAACTGCAGCATACTTTAAAAAGACTCAAGAGGAAATTGAAAAATCATTAAATCAATCAAAAGAGAAATTATTCAAATTTAGAGAACAATTTAAACCAAAACCACAATTGGATGATAAAATCATTGTATCATGGAATGGTTTAATGGTATCATCATTTTGTAAAGCTTATCAATTATTTAAAGATGAAAAATATTTAAATAGTGCAATTAAATCAATTGAATTCATAAAAACCCATCTATACGATAGTGTTGGTGATGATAATGATTACGATGATGAAGACGATAAACTTAATAATTGTAGATTAATTAGAAATTATAAAGATGGTCCATCGAAAATTCACGCATTCACAGATGATTATTCATTTTTAATTCAAGCATTATTGGATTTATATCAAGTTACATTTGATTATAAACATTTGGAATGGGCAATGAAATTACAAAAACAACAAGATAATTTATTCTATGATTTAGAGAATGGTGGTTATTACTCAACATCTGGTTTAGATAAATCAATTCTATCTAGAATGAAAGAAGAACATGATGGTGCTGAACCATCACCTCAATCAATTAGTGTTTCAAATTTATTAAAACTTTACTCAATAACCTATAATGAAGCCTATAAAGAGAAAGCAAAGAAAACCTTGGAGAATTGTTCATTATATTTAGAAAAGGCACCACTTGTTTTCCCACAAATGGTTTGTTCATTATATTTATACTTAAATTCAATCAATACAATCATTCTATCAACTAATAGTAATGATAATCAACAAAAACAACAATTACTATCAATTCTTGATGAAATTCATTCAAATTATATACCAAATAAATTAATTCTATTAAATGATCATTCAAATAATTCAATTACACAATTCTTTGAAAAGAGTACTTCAAATTTAAATTTATCACTTTCAACACCAGTTTATGATAAAACTACATTTTCATTATGTAATCCAAATGGTTGCACAATTTCAACAAATCAATTACAACAAATTAAATCAAATTTAATAAATCAAATTTATCCAAAATATTAAAATTTTGTTAAATAAAAATTAAATAAATAAAAAAAAAAAAAAAATAATAAAAAAAGATATTCTTTTTTTTTTTTTTAAGAAAAATATCTGAATATTGGTGACTGTGTTTTTAAGGGAGTCATATATTGAAAAAAAGTAAAAATAAAAAACTGACCAATGCCACATAAAATTACTTTTCACCTTTTGGTTTCAGTTTTTTTTTTTTTTAATTTTTTTTTTTATTTTTTTTATTTTTACAATTTTGATCAAAAAAAAATCTTTTTTTTTTTTTTTTTCTTAATTTTTTATTTTTACTCCCACCATAAAAAAAAAAAACAATCAAAAAAACAAATATTTTCAAAGTTATATAAAAAAAATTATAAAAATGGAAATCTTATTCTGGAAAGTTTTTAAAAATAAATATTTGTTTAGATTAATATTTGATGATGTAAAGAATCAAAGTATATATAGTGATCAAAGAAGACATATGATTTCAAAAAGAATTAGATTTGAACAAATTCAATCATTAGAATGGTTAATTCAAAAGAAACAATATAATCTTTTAAAAGATAAATTAAAATCAAATCAACCAATACATATAACTGAACAATCTATAAAGAGATTATTTCAAGATATTAAATCAATTGAAATTAAATCAAAACTTGGAAAACAAATAATTGAAATTTTAAAACTTTTATATCACCACAAAAGAGATGAAATGAATACACTCGATTTAATTGAAACATCAATGATTTTTAATTCAAAAATTGCATTATCAACATTTTTAGAAATTTTCAATAATACTACTGATGATAGTGAAGATGATGATGAAAATAATAATGAAAATAATAATAATAATAATAAATTATCAAAAGAATTATTTGATTTAGGTATAATTAATTCAAGTTTTGAATGTTTAAAATTTATAATTGAAAATTATTCAATTAATTATACAGAGTCAGATTTAATAAAGAATGCGTTGGATTCAAATGAACCAGATAGAATGTTAGAATTTATTGAAATTGAATTAAAATTAGATTTAAAAGAATTGATTAATAAATATAGAGATAGGAAACAAAGTCATATTAAATGTTTATCAATTTATTTTTTAAAATCAATTAGATATAAATTATTAATTTTAGAGAATAATTTCATTATTGATAAAGGTGATGATGGTGCACATAGTCAAACTATTTCAACGACATCATCGAATTTCGCTGCTATAATGGATGGTCCAAATAAGAATTCATTTCAAGAACAAGAGGAGAATTCTTCAAATTTAGATTTCAACAATTTAAAAGCAATGCTATTGGAAAGATTTGATACGACTTTAAAGAGAACACCAATAATTGAATCAATGAAAAATGTTACAACAACTAATCAACTATTGGAATTACATAAAAAACATTTAGATTTACAATTTATATCATTCAATGTTATAAATGAAAGAGTTGATGATGAAATTCCAACATTTTTAAAATCGATTTTCTTAACTAGGAATACACTATTTCATCTTATTAAATTATCTTGTATGTATTTTAATTTGGATGCTTTGAATCTTTATTTTAAAGTTTCTAGTTCCGGTTGTGATTTAAGATTTCCAGATGCTGTAAATGTTTCATCATTCAATTATAATGGAATTAATAAATTGGTTCAATCTGAAACTAAAATAGTGGAATTTATAAATAAAGCCTTTGAAATACTTTCAGAAAAACTACTTTATGAAAAAGATATCTTTAAAATCATTGTAAATGTATTATTAATTAAATATGATAGTAATGTAATTGAAGCAGTATTAAACAATTGTTTATCTTTTTCAAGTCAATTTCTATCATTCATTTTAAATGATTCAATTAATGGTGATGAAGTTGTAAGGTTAATTTGGAAAAATCCAACAATACCAATAGATAATTTATTAATAGTTTTATCAAGAAAACGTGAACCATTTAGAGAAAGAGGTTTATCATTATTCATTTCAAATCATACCGATCAAGATAAAATTAAAATTTTTAATAATATTTGTAAAGTTGATAGAATCTTATTAAAATCAAAAGGATTACAACCATCATTAACAAAATCCTATAGAAAGAAATTAATTGAAGATTATTTACAATTAAATAAAAAATCATTATCAAATTCAATTAATATATTTAAACAATTAGATTTAGATTCAATTGAATTAAAAGATGAAATCATTTCATTTTTATTTAAAGATTTTATTTTAAATTCAATATTTAATAATGATAATGATTATGATAATGGTCAAGAAGAAGAAGAGGAGGAAGAAGATAAGGAAAATAAAATTAAAATATTAAATGAAATTTTTACAAATATATCTCAAGTTTGTGGTGATGGTGAAAATCAAATAGTTTTTTCAATTGATTTATCAATTATTGAAAAAATTACAATAATTTTTAAAATTTTAAAAAATAATTTTATAAATATTGAAATTATAAAGAAATCAATTGAAAAAGGATTTTCAGATGAATTAATTATAAAATTATTTCAACTTTCAAAAGAATGTAATTCGATTATACCAAAGGATATAATTTTTAATAGTTTATTAGTTGATAAAAGATATTTTTTAGTTAGTAACCTTATTGAATCATTTAAAGAATCAAATGGTAAAATTCAATATTTTACACCATCACCATTTTCATTGGATCCAAGTTTTAGAGAATCAAGTTTAAATGTTGATAGATTATTTACAAATTTAAAGAATAAACAATTTTTAAGTTCAAAAATTCCATTAGGTGCAGATTGGAATCTAACAAGTCATAATGAATTTCTTTTAGATTTTAAATCTTCAAATTCAATTGCCAGTTGTTTCTTTAAGAGAAGTGATATTTTTGAACATTTAATTGAATTTTTAGATTTCAGTAGGTTTAAATCAATTTATTCTTTAGATCATTCATTTGATGAAAAAATAAAGAAATCATTACCTTCACTTATAAAAGCAAATAGATTAGATCTTTTACAATATTATTTCCCATTCATTCAATTTCAATCGTCAAATGAAGTTACACCATTAATAATGTTATCAATTCAATTGGGTAATATTCAAATTTTAAATTTCTTTTTAAACTATCCAACTTTTAAAAACTCTGAAATACAATTAGATTTTCAAGAACTTTTTAGAGAATCTTTAAAATTTTGTCATTTTAATATTATTAAATTATTAATTTCAACCGTTTCAAATAGTAATAATAATAAAAAGAATTCCCTTGAAATTAATTCAAATCAAATTTGTCATCTTATTATCAATAATAGATTAGAGATTTTAAAATACCTATACAAAGAAAGGTTATTGGGAATTTCTGATTTTCAAGATTTCTCACTTGATACTCGTACAAATTCAATCATTTCCAGAAAATCTTTATTTGCTACTCGTCTACAAAAAGATAATTATACTTTCTTTGCAAATTATCTGTACCCAATTTTTATATCACCATCAAATATTATATTACCTGAAAAATTATTTTATTTTATATTAAAAATTAAAGAAAATGATTGTTTAGTTTTTAACGAAAAAAAAACAAAAAAAATCATTGAAATTCGTAATAACAAAAGATTAGAAAAATTAATAAAACAAAAAAATAAAATGAAATTAACTTAAAATAAAATTCTTATTTAAATTTTATTATTACTATGAAGATTTGTTTTAATTATTTATTTATTAAATTTAATTTTATTTTTTATTTTTCTTTATTATTTTCTTTTTTTGGTTGTATTTATATACATAATAGAGATACTGAATTCATATCAGGAACACAATTTCCAGTTGATTGATCACAGTAGTGATTTCTACAAATTAATCCTATAAGAATAATGTCCACAACTTTTTTTGGTGGGCATGTAATATTTGTATGTGTACAACCATTTAGACCACATTGATCTATAGTGCATTTCTTTCCATCATTACAATTTGAATTATTCAATGTGAATTGGCAACCAGTGGAGGGATTACAGGTGTCATCAGAACATGGATTTCCATCTTCGCAAACTATTGGAACTGGTAATGAACAACCATCTTCAGTACATGTACTATTTACACATTTATTACCATTTGTACAAATAGTATCATTTAATATTGAACCACATCCAAATAAGGGATGACAAAAATCTTCTGAACATGGGTTATCATCATCACAATCGACCTCTTGTTGAACACATCCATTGTCGGTACATATACCTTCGGAACATGCACTTAGTGAATCACAATTCCAATCGTTTTTTTGTGAAACACATCCGTTTTTAAAATCGCAATAATCATCTGTGCATGGATTACCATCATTGCAATTATCTTCTACGTATTTACAGCCAAACTCTCCACATACTCCACTTAGGACACAAGTAGAGAAGTTACTTGCTTTATTTGAACAAATGGTATCATTGGAAAAGTGGATGCATTCTCCAAGTATTGGGTCACAATAGTCGTTGGTACATTCATTATCATCATGGCAATCAATTTCATCGTATTCACAAATACCAGTTTCTCTATTACAACCTAATGGAATTTGACATGGGTTTGGTGCTGGACAATTTACTTTTGGTATAGCAACACAACCACTTTGAGTATCACATAGAAACATATCACATAAATTTTCTGGTGGGCATAATGAATTATTTGGAGTATTTTTAACACCATATCTATCACTACATGTGTCGACTGTACAATCAACTTCATCATCTAAATCTATTGTTTCATATAAACATGTTGAATTTCTGCAACCTATAAATGAATAACAATTTCTATTTTCAACGCAATAAGTTTCTCCACAATACTCTGAACAACAAAGTTTTATAGCAAATAATAAAAATACTACAATATATAATAATTTCATATTATTTAAAATTAGATTTAATTATTATAATAAATTAAATAGAATGTAGTTTGTTTATTTAAAAAAAGAATTTAAAAAAAAAAAAAATATAAAAAAAAAAAAAAAAAAAAAAAAAAAAATAGATTTTGGTTACCGAAAAAAGTTTGATTTAAATAAACGGTTAATTTTATTATGTAATTTTGAAATAAAATTTATGACGAAAAAAAAAAAAAAGGAAAGAAATCTGGTTTGGAGATTTTTAGCTTGTGGGCCAATCTAAAAAAAAAAAAAATAATCTTGAATTAAAAATCATTGAACGGGGCTAATCAAATTAATATTTTAAATTAAAAAAAAAAAAAAAAAAAAAAAAAACCCAAAGATATTGATTTTTAAAATATTAGACCCAATAAATTTAAAATTTTTCAGTTTTTATCTTTAGAAATGGAGTGATGAAAAAATTTTTTTTTTTTTTTTTTTTTTTAATTTAATTTTTAATTAATTTAAATTGAGAATCGTAAAATTTATTGGGCAACTTTTAAAAAAAAACAAAATGTTTGGGCAACTTTTTAAAAAATTTATTGGGCAACTTGATCCTAAAAAACAAAATTTATTGGGCAACTTTTTAAAAAAAACAAAATGTTTGGTCCTTTAAAATATTATGGGTCAATTAATTCACAAAAATCATTATTTTAAAGCAAAGGAAAATTTCAGGTAATACTATTTAAACTTAATAGTTTTTTTTTTAAAATTTTAAATACATTATATTTTTTTTTTAAAAAAAAAAAAATTTAATCACTATCGATTTTATCAAAATGAAAAAAGTTATCTTTTTATCTTTAATTGTTTTTTTATGTTTATTACTTTTACCTTCAAATGATGCTCATATAGTAAATGATCCCACATTACCAGATTATATTGGTTTGGTTAGAGGTGGTAAGATTTATTTCTTTTAATTAAAATTGAAATTTTAATTTTAAAAAAACTAATTATATTTCATTTTAGGAATTTGTAGTATTCCAGTTTATGGTGCAGCCATAGATTCTTGTTTATATTTTGTATTCAATTTGGTATGTATTATTAAATTATTAAATTATGATAAAAAAGCTTTAAAATATTAATTTTAAAATCTAGTTTTATCCAAAACAACCAGAAGAACCAAAAGTAACGTAAGTAAAACACTTTTTATAAAAATAAAAGATATATATTGTAAATATATTTACAAATAATTTTAAAATTTAATTTAATTTAGAATGAAAGAGTTTAACGAAAGGTTGGAATTTATTGCAAAAGATATGAAAACCTATACCAATAAAGTCATTAATGCAAGTGTTCTTCAAACATGCAGATATCAATTTAAAACTTTGAAAAAATCTTCAGATAATTATATGGATATGCTCAATATATGGAAAAAAGAATTTGGTGCAACTGGTTTAACTACAGAAGAAACTAAAAACAATTTACCACCAGTGTTTTATGTTTTTTTAAGTAAATTGGAAGATTGTTTAATACAATTTTCAGATCCAACTCGTATTAGCCTCTTAGCCAAATTGTATATTGATACTGCAGTAATATACTCAGCACTACTCCGTGATGCTAATTATAATGGAATTTCAATGGGTTTACATCCAGGAATTGTAAATGGAACAAACAAAGATATAATATTTAGTGCTAAAATTCGATTACATTCACTTGATGTAAGTTTTTTTTTTTTTTTTTTTTTTTTTTTTTTTTTTTTTTTTTTTTTTTTTTTTTTTTTTTTTTTTTTTTTTTTTTTTTTTCTAATTCTTTATTATGATTACATGTTAAATAGGTGTTTTCAAATTATATGATTATTTTACCACAAATATTAATTCAAAATGATAATAGATGTAGAACAAATTCAAATGGAAATTGGCGTTGTGAAGATAAATTTCCAGTACCAGATTGGAGCGGAACTATTTCACTATTCTTGTACTCAGATGTTACAAGATATGACCGTGAGGTAGTTTATAAACCAACCTCGACATCCTCAACAGGTGAAAGAATCAGTTGGGAACGTGGAGATAATACACAGAAAGGTGATAGTGGAACAATTATTATTCGTGACTTTGCAGATGTTGGTAGAAATATTAAAAAAGGTGTAGTTTGGACGTTGCCTTATGAAAGACCTCAACAATCTTTTGATTTTTTAACAGGATGCTATGGAATTTACGTTCAATCTTATCCCTATAGAAAGTATGTTTCAGATGATGCTGTTGATATAACTTTTGTTGAGACTGAAAATCAACCAAATTATGATATAGCCTTCATTCAAAGCTTTTTGTTATCCAAGCCAAACAATCAAGTTAAAATCAGAATTTATTATTCATATCACTTAAATAAAACCTATGAATATATACCAAATAACTTTCAACTAAAAGTAATAAAAACAAACTCAAATGGATATGAACTTAATAAAATTAGAAGAATTCTTGCCTCTGGATCTGATGACCTTTATTATTTAAATAAAACATACAGTTTTCATACTCAAGGATCAAGTAAAAACTTGGTTACTCGTTTAACATTCCATCAAAATAGAAGTTATCAATTGTATGATAGATTTGTATTTGAAACTCCAAAATTTGATGTAGGAAAGGATTTCTCTGTAATTCTATTACCAATCTCAAGATTTTCAATCCATTTATTTTCTATAGAAGTTATATCTGATAAATAAAATATTTAATCATGAGATAATATTTTTTTATTTTCTTAAATAAAATAATTACTCCAATAAAAATTTAGTTTTCTTTATTTCTACTTTTTTTTTTTTATTTTTTTTATTTTTGGTGTAGTAATTATTTTATTTTTGTTTTTATTTCTATTTTTTCAACCTCATTAACTCTCCTCTGTCTTAATTAGAATTAAAACAAGTAAAAAAAAATTTCAAATAAATTAATTTTTACCAGCACACTGTTAATAATATTTTTTTTTTTTTTTTTTTTGGGAGATCTAACCACAACCAACCTTTAATGTGGTTATTATTTTTTTTTTTCAGTGATTTCAAATTTTTAATATAAATTGATTTTTACAATAATAATAATAATTAATAATAATTATAATAATAATAATAATAATAATAATAATAATAATAATAATAATAATAATAATAATAAAAATAATAATAATAATAAAAATAATAATAAACTGAATTGGAGAGCACTAAAATTATTAACTTGTAAAAAGTTTTTTTGAAGTAATTATCTCACAAGTATGGGTTAAAATTAATTTACGTTTTTATCACCCCAACAGTTTATTAAATAAATTAATTTTTTATTTATAAATAATTAATATTATTTTTTTTTTTTTCTATAATAATTAATATTATTATTTTAGGTATTTAAACAATTATAAAAAAAAAATTAATTTCATTTTCAAAAAATTTTATTCAATTGTAAATAACCAATTAAAATAAAATAAATTATTAAATTTAAAAATGAAATTATTATTAGTTTTATTATCTCTTCTTTTAACATTTTCAGTATTGGTACAATCTGAAGAAGCCTATTTTGCTTTAAAAACCTATCAAGACAATGATTTTATTTTCAAATTAACTGATTCAGAAAAAATACAAAAAGCCAGAGATATTTTGTCTGGAAGTATGTTATAAATTTTAACAAACTTTAATAATAATAGTAACAATATACACGATTTTATAAAAATATCCATATGCTAAAAATATTTTTTTATTTTTAAAATATAGAGGAAACTGAAGAAGTTCATGTAATGGGTAGAATTAGAAAGTCAAATAAAGACTATAATCCAAGTAAATATTGTTTTGACTTTTAATTAATTTTTTTATAATTATTTTACTAATTTCATTTCATCACTTATAGAGTATTCCTTTCATATTGACCCAGATACAGTCACATTTTTCAGTATGGCCATTGAAGTTTGTGATGCTACAGCTAGTTATGTAGAAGATTACCTTGATGAGGCCTGTGGTGGTGAGTATTTTAATATATAAATTATAAAATTTTAATTAAAAACTAATACAATATTATTATTATTATTATTATTATTATTTTTTTTTATTTTTTTTTTATTTTTTTTATAAAATAAATAATAGCTTTCCTCCCAGGGTATGTATTTAATTAAATATAATTTTGAAAAAATTAAAAACTACAATTTGATTAACACATATTTTTTTATAAAAAAAAAAAATATATATATAAATAATAAATGATTCAATAGTTGCTTCTGGTGTCCATGGGCTTCAAAGCTAACAAAAGAAATTAAAGTTTAAGAGTTAAATCAAATTAGCCATGATAAATCAAATTAAATAATTTTTAAAAAAATTATTAATAAAGTTTTTTTTAACTAAAGTTTTTATAAAAAAAAATATGTATATTCTTTATAAAATATTTTCTTGTTTTTAAATACTGCACTTCTTTGTGATGGTTATTTCAATGGATTTTAATGGTTTTACATAAATCATAAATAAATGAAACAATATCAGATGAAATGACTTTTTCAACAAAACTATAACTACATTCAAAAGAGGTATTTTCTAACTATATGTATATTTTGTCAAGGTTTAATGTGGCTGCTGAAATTAATATTGTAATTCTAGCAGACATAAGTCCATATTAATTTTGGCATGGGACACTTGGAACATAAATCCTATAGGCACCTATAGGATATTACAAAATCAAAACTTTGTTTATACCTTAATTACCAAATTATACCTTGATCTATATTTTTACCAACATCAGCAAAGTAACTTATATGAGGAATACCTCTATCACCATAATAACATCAATACATTACTTTGGTATTAATTCCCATGCAACTCTATCTCGACCTTTTATTGAGGGGTAAAATTGTACAAAAAGATCATATGTTTTAACATCAGAGTATAAAAACAGTGATATTTTACCACTTCAATCTGGCACTGGATCATAAATTAAAAAAGTTATCCTTTTATCATTTTTTGTACTTCCTTCCTTTGGTTCTGGTTATAGTTTAAATGACCCGACTACTCCTAATTATGTTGGTTTGGTTCGTGGGGGTATTTATTTTTTTTTTAATTTATTTTAAAATAATAATTAATAATTTTGTTTTTTTATAAGGTATATGCTCTATCCCTACTTACGGGGCAATAGTAGATTCTATTTTCGGATTTGTTTTTGAAACTGAAACTTTGGTTGTTTCTTCAAATAAATTTACAATACTCATTTTACCAATACAAAGATTTTCCACCCATTTATTAACCTTAGAGGTTATTATTGATTAATAAAAAAAATAAAAAAATAAAAATAAAATAAAATTATTAAATTAAAAAAAAAAAGAAAAACATCTTATATACAAATGTTTATTAGAGTGTACAATATTATTATTATTATTATTATTATTATTATTATTATTATTATTATTATTATTATTCTAATTTTGATTCTGATTGTTGGTCAGCAATATTTGAATTTCTTAACCATAAAATTAAATTTGTTCTTTCACCACTTGTTAAACCTAATGCACCATGACGATGAACACCAATATGAATTAAAGCTACACCTGGAATATGTTTGAATTCAAAGTATTCGTTATGAGTTTCAGGTTTATCTAAAATTCCTTTAAAGTATAAAGAACCGCCAGTGAATTCGCTACCTAAACATAAATTTACAGTTATATCAGATTCATCATAATGGAAACCTAATTCTTTTTCTTTATCCATTTTATATTGAACTGCAAATGCATGATGACTATTTAACTTTTCACCATTGTAATCTTTATATAGAATTGATGTGAATAATGATAAATAATCTTCTCTAAGTTGTTTAAAAAACTCGGTGAATCCCATTTCATCCAATACTGCGCCATAATTATTCATAGAGTTTGGTCTTGCTGTTGGTAATCCTGTATTTTTAAAATTTTCGATCTCTTCTAATAATTTACTAAAATAAAAATAAAAATGAAAATAAAATTAAAATTAAAATTAGATTTTTTTACTTTTGTTAATCAATTATAATAATAATAAAATTAAATTACATACGTGCAAAATTCCATTGTAAATATTCTAAAAGAATAAATTCTAGTTTCAGTTAATTTCGTTAATGCTTTTAAAAGGTCATCTTGGTTTTTAGTTTTCTTATATTGTTTAATTGGTTCTATGAAATCTTTATCAAAATACTCTTCTCTCAATTCAAAAATTTCTGGATATTTTCTTTTATATAATTTCGAAATCATATTAATTCTAGCCTCTCTCATTTTTAATAGTTTATTAAATCCTATATTATATTAAATATTAAATATTAAATTGGAAAAAAAAAAAAAACTATTAGTATAAAAAAAAAAAGAAATAATAAAATTGAATATAATTACCATTTTGTGAATTTTGAATACGCTTTAGTTCTGATTTGGTTGCGTTATGATGCTTTGAACAACATTGTTGCGAATCTTCATTGTCATCATGTTCATGATGACCATCAGTATTACAACATCCCTTATGTTCGTGTTGGTGATGCTCATGCTCATGCTCATGCTCATGATCATTGTCATTGTCATGTTTTTCGTTGTGTGTTTCATCTTCATCAGCATCATCATCACTTTCGTCGGTATCACTATCTAAATCTTTCTCCGATACAATAGTATAGGTTTTATTTGGTACCAAATCATAATTATTATCCTCATCTGGGAAGTATTCTTCACCATTTCCGTCTACAACGATGAGACCTCCTTCAGTTTGAAATAAATCATCCAATATATCTTTGGTTGAATATTTTTTGGCCAATCTTAATTCTCCATAACCTTTTTTTAAAATTGTATAAATAATAATAAAAAAAAAGAAAAAAAATAAAAAAAGAAAATAGTTAATAAAAATGATATTGTTTTTTTTTTTTTTTTTAATATTCTATTACTTACCCAAACTTGTGAAATGAATAATTTCATTGTTGATGTTGTTGTTATTGTTGTTGTTTGAAGAAGAAATTGAAGTTGTCATTTTGTTTATTATTGAGTTTTAAAATTATTATTGGAAAGTTATTTGTTTATTTGTTTGAATAAAAAAATTATTTAGAACTTATATATATATATATATTTAATATTATTTATTTAAATTTGAATATAAAAATAAAAAAATAAAAATAAAAAAAATATTTTGTTTTAAAATTTTAAGTGGGAAAGGGGGTGTGTTATTATTATTATTATTATTATTATAATTATTTTTATTATAATTGTTTTTTGCTTTATTTTAAAAATATAAAAGAAAAGAAAAAAAAAAAAAAATTTTATTTAGTTATTTTTAAAATATCTATGCTTTTTTTTTAATATCTATAAAAAGGTAATCGATTTTTTTTTTTTAATTTTTTAATTTTTTTTTATTTTTATTTTTAAATTAAAAAAAAAACGATTTCAATTTTTTTTCTTTTTTTTCTCATTTTTATTTTTTTTTTATTTTTTTATTTTTTTATTTTTTTTTATTTTTTTATTTTTTTTTTTTTTTTAATTTAAATTTGAAATTAAAAAATGAAAAAAAAAAAATGGAAATAAAGAAAATAAATTAATTAATTAACCTGATTATTCGGATTTTAGGAAAAAACCATGAAACTTGAATTAAATAATTATTTAATTAAAAATAATATTTTTTTTATTACTCTGTTTTTTTAAATATTATCAAAAATTATTTAATATTGTTTTCTCAATTGTTTGTAAATCTGATCCAGCTTTAGTTTGGCAAAAATACAAAAATTAAAAATTAAAAATTAAAAAAATAAAAAAATATGGGGTTAATAAATAAATAGATAAATAAATAAAAAAAATAAAAAACCAAATACATACAATACTCTGATATTTTAGAACCATTTTTTAAAAAAATGAAATGAAGAACGGTGGATAACTTTGAAATCAATGGATGAATCAAACTTTGGATATCTACTTTTAAGAAATTAACTGTTGGATATTGTTCACTTAATTTTGAAAAAGGTTGTGAAATCATTCTACATAACTATTAATAATATTAAAATTAATACAAAAAAATATTTAAGTTGCACTTTAATATTAAATTTAAAACATAATTGCCTGGATTTTTTTTTTTTTTTAAAAAAAAAATACTATTATTATAAAAAAAAAAAAAAAAAAAAAAAAATATTTATAATACTTACATTTTAATGAACTGTAAAATACAAAAACATATATAGACCTGTTTAGATAAAAGTCTAATTCTTGAGATGAATTTATAATTATTACTTTTTCCATTTTGTTAATGAAAAAAAATTCAAATAAATGAAAAAAAAAAATTCAAATAAATAAAAAAAAAAAAAAAAAAAAAAAAAAAAAAATTTAAAAGTAGTGTTTCATAATTTACCTTTTTTATATAGATTGTAATGTTTATTTTTATTGTTTTGATAAAATAATAATTTAAACTTTATTAATAAAAACATTCAAGTTTGAGACTTTTTTAAAACTTTTAATTTTAATTTTTATTTTTATTATTTTAAAACTTTTAATTTTTATTTTTATTATTTTAAAAAATTAAAATTTAATATTTTGAAATTCTGGAATATTTGATAAAATTTGTTTCATTTGATCAGGGAATTTAACAATTAAACTATGAATGATTTGTTGAATTTTATCAGAAGTAGTTTGTTTTAAAGGATATTTTGATTTATTCATGTATGGAGCTAAAGATTGAACAATAGTTTGAGTATGTGGAGCGATTAAATCGAATTGAGTATTGAATAATACCAAGAGAGCATTTAAAACTGGATCAATTTCTTCATGATCTTTTTGAATTGGTAATTTTGAGATTAAAACTGGTAAAGCTGTAGCAACTGGTACAAATGATTGATTACCAGCGATCATACGACAAATACAACCAATTGCATTATCTAATACCAATGGATCTTGATCTTGTTTCATAATGATTGGTGAAATCAATTGTAAAGTTTGAAGATATTGATCTTGAGTGGCTTTAATTGAATTTTGTAATGTTACACCCAAGAGGAAACAACAAACTCTTTGAACTTTTGCAGACTCTTCTTGATTCTTTAATGCTTTCCAAGTGAATTTAAGTATTCTTGGTAAATAAGCACTGTAGTCGGATCCAATCAATTTGAAACATTCTGCGATTGTACCAATTACAACAGCTTTAATTGAATGATGGATTGTTGAGGAACGTGATAATTTAAAGAGGAATGGTAATGAAGCATCTAAATAAAGTTTAAATTCTTGGCCAATTACATTTGCCAATTCGATAATACATTCACATGCCATATCGATTAATTGGAATTCTGTATCTTCATCTTCGTCGAAATTGTCATCATCATTGCCGCCATCGTCTTCATCACCATCTGCCTTTTCATTGTCATCGTCATCGTCGTCATCGTTATTTACATCGGCTTCATCGTTTGTATCTGGTGATGAATAAGTTTGACAATATAAACTATTATTAAAGATTTTTAATAAACTTTGACCGAAATCGCCTAAATATGGGGCGACTGCACCTGGACCTAATTGAGCGATGGTTTGAGCGATACAACCACATGCTCTTGCAACTACCTCTTTCTTTGTTTCCATTTCAAAGATATGGTTATAAATTTGGAATGAAAAATCTAAAATGATACGAACTTGTTGAGAAACTTGATGTTGTACATCACCCTTGACCCATGGAGTGGCTGGTGGGAATTTATGATTGATTGGAGTGATCAATGATTGTAAAGTTAATAATGCAGCCTCTCTAATATCCTCATGGAAATATGCAGCTGATGGTTCAATGATTTGAACAGTGGTTTCAATATGTGGGAAATATGAATTTGGTAATGATTTAGCCATAATTGCTAAACAACGAAGTGCAGCTGATTTTTCATCCAAGAAACTTGTTCTAACGCTAAATCCATTTGAATCTTCACCTTCGTCATCTTGAATATCTTGTTCCTCACCTTCGTTATCAATACCACTAATACCACTACCACCAGCACTATTTGAAATAACACCATCGTCACTAGTTGCAGATTTAAAAACTTGTAAATAAATTGGTGGTAATAATTCACCAACTTCTTCACCAAATAATTCAAATGCATTTGAATAGAAATTGAAAGCAGATTCTACAATTTCACTTGACTTACCACCTGCTACCAATTCAACGGTGTCATGAATAAAAGTGAATAAATCTTTAATTAATGGTGTGAAACGTTCTTTTGGAATTGTGTTAATTAAAGCAGCGAGTAAATCAAATGATTGAGCAACTTGTAAATAATATTTTGCATCTTGAATATTTGCACCTTTACTCAACTCAATGGCAATTTGATAGACTTGATTAAAGTATGGTTCGAATTTATCTTCAATAGCAATGGCAATAGCAGATAAAACTGATAATGCAAATTCTTTAACTTGAATATTTTGTCTTTGAATTAGTAAACCCATTTTGTCCATTACGTTTGGTAATATTGGAATCAACTCTTGAGAATCTAAATTCAATAAGAAATTCTCCAATGCGAAACAACATCTCAAAATGAATTGGTCATCTGGGTCTGACAATTGTTGGAAAAGTAATGGGAATACTTGGTTTGTGTATTTATAGATTTCAGGTGTAAGAGTTTGTGATAGTTTTCCAATGGTTACACATGCTGATTGTCTTACTTTCTTCTCTTGGTCTTTTAATCCTCTCAAAACAAATTGAATAATATTATCCAAATCATCTTTCATAGTTTCAATACAACCATAGGATAATTGTTGAATGATTACCATTACTGCATTTCTATAGTTTACATTTTCACTCTCTAAAAATTGTTTCAATGTTGGTAAAATTGGATAATAAATAAGTTTACTACTATATGATTTACCACATTCTTTAATTGCAACACTTGCTGATTGTAAAATATTATATTCATAATCATTTTCATCAATTGAACTATCACTTTCAAATGTTAATATCTTAAATAATATTTCTAAAATTGGATTTAATAAATTTGAATTTTTTAAAATTTTTGGTTGACTAAAATAATAAAAAGTTAATAATTTATTTATTTATTTATTTTTAATAATAATAATAATAATAATAATAATAATAATAATAATAATAATAATAATAATAATAATAATAATAATAATAATAATAATAATAATAATAATAATAATAATAATAATAATAATACTTACTATTTAATACAAGTTTCTAAGAATTCAAGTGCAATAGTTTTAATTGAATTATCAATTTCTGGTTGTTTGACAATTTCAATACTGAAATTAACAATTAATGGAATATGTGCTTTAATTGATGAGTATGGTGATTCAACTAAATCATTGAAAATTTCAAATGCTGAAATAACATCATCTTCCATTTCATTTTCAATACATTGTTTAATTACTTGTAATGTTGTTGGAATTAAATCAATAAATGGTTTCTAAAATATTAATAATTAAAAAATAAAAAATATTAGTATTATAATTATTATTATTATTATTAAATTTTTTTTTTTTAATATTACAAGTTTTGAATCAGTTTGAACAGCATAAATTGAAGAACCAATTGCTTTTACTGCCAATGCTCTAACTGATAATTGTGGATCAATAACAGCTTGTGAGAGTACAGTTGGAAGTTGTGGGAAATATTTTAAGAAAACATCGACATTTGAAATTAATGAATCTAAAATATGAATTTGAATCTATAAAATAAAAATAAAAATAAAAATATTTTTGTTAATTATTATTATTATTATTATTATTATTATTATTATTATTATTATTATTATTATTATGATATTTACTTGTCTAACGATAGTATCAGGACTTGAAGATAATTGAAGAAGGAATGGGAATAAATCGCCCCAAGTACCAGTTGCAACTTCTAATCTAGCAATGATAATAATAACCTCAGAGATCGAACGTCTAACTAATTGACTTGGTTGAGAGATAACTAATTTAAGGATTGAATCTTTAATATATTTTCTACTTTCAACTGAAAATTTAGTCCAATGTGCAACTAATTTTTGTCTTAATAATACTGCTGATAATTGTTTAATCTATAAATATACAAATTAATATTAATATATTATTGTTTTTTTTTGTTTTTTTTTTTTTTAGGAATGAAAAAATTAATTTACCTCATCATATGGTGAACTTTCTAATAAATGGAAAAGATATAATGAATATTCACTCTTTTTTAATAATTTATTTAATTTATCAGTTGCAGCTTTAATAATATCATTGTTTGGTTGGAGTAATGCACGAAGACATTCTTCGATCTCTGCAATTGTTTGTGGATTTAAGTTAACCATTTATTACTTGTCTATTATAGAGATACAAAGATAGGAAAAAAAAAAAAAAAAAAAAAAAAAAAAATTTGCCGAACGACAAAAAAAAAAAGGTTTTTTCAAATAATTATTTTTAATTTTTTTTTATTTTTTTATTTTTTTTATTTTTTTTTTTTAACTGAAGTGTAATTAAAAAAAAAAAAAAAAACAGTGTTGTTGGAATTGTGATTAAAATGTTCTAGGGCATAGTTGGTTTTCCGATTATCAAGAGTGTAATCAATTGGATCAAAGGTTTTTGAATTTATATTGGAACTCTCATCAGCTGTGCTTAAAAAATCATTATCATTTGATTTTTGTTGGTAATAGAAATACCATTGTTCACAATCCCACAATTAATTTAAAAAGCCACTTGATGAAATCTATTTATTTATTAACTCATTTCCTAAAAGAATATTCAGTAAACTCGATTTCAACAAATTTCCTTTTTTTTTTTTTTTTTTTTTTTTTGTCAGATCAATGGATATTAGTTTGAATAAATATTTTTTAGTTTTTTAGTTTTCTTTTTTCTTTATCATTTCAAAGGGTGTCATTTTATTTCGACATTTATTGGGTAAAAAATAAAAAAAATGATAAATATCTTTTATTTTGGATTTTAACCCAATGTTACGTTTGTTTCAAAAAAAAAAAATAAAAATATATTTTTTCAACAATTTTTTTTTTTTTTTTTTTTTTTTTAAAATTTTTTTTTTTTTTTTTTTTTTATTTCAACAAATAATACCAAAAAGATAAAAATAAAAATTTACTTAACCTTTGTATATTAGTAGTTTTTCTTTTTTTATTTAATAGAAAAGAAAAAAGAAAAAAAGTATCAACTTTATAAACCATTAAAGATTGTTTCTCATCTTCATCATTCTTCATTCATAATTGTGGTCATTATTGGTATCATAAATAGAATTAATTTTAGTTTAATATAATTTCGTAAAAATACACATAAAATATAAAAATACATTAAACAATAATCATTCTTCATTCATCATTCATCATTATCATTTTTTAAAATATGGAATATAATACAATTTTAAACAATACAAGTAAAACAAGAGTATGTTATTTCTTTGATCAAGATGTTGGTAATTACTTTTATGGTCCTTATCATCCAATGAAACCTCATCGTTTATGTTTAACAAATAATTTAGTTTTAAACTATGGTTTACATAAGAAAATGCATCTTTACAAAGCTAGACCTGCTGATGCTGAAGATATGTTGAAATTTCATTCTGAAGATTATGTTGATTTTTTAGAAAGGTATTTATAATAACTATTATAATAATTATCATTATTTATTTTAATTCTAATTGTAATTTAATTTATATTTACTTTATATGTAATAATAAAAATAAATTACAAATTCAATTCAATTCAAAAAAAAAATATAATAATAATAATAATAATAATAATAATAATAATAAAAAAAAAAAAATAATAAAAAAAAGAGTTACACCAGAAAATATTAATGAATGGAAAGATGTTAAAAGGTTTCATATTGGAGAGGATTGTCCAGTATTTCCAGGATTGTATGATTATTGTTCAATTTATTCAGGTGGATCAATTGAAGGAGCGTTAAAATTAAATCATAGGATGTATGATATTGCAATTAATTGGAGTGGTGGATTACATCATGCAAGAAAGGATGAAGCATCTGGTTTCTGTTATGTAAATGATATAGTATTGGCAATTTTAGAACTTTTGAAATTTCATGCACGTGTACTCTACATTGATATCGATGTTCATCATGGCGATGGTGTTCAAGAGGCATTCTATCTAACTGATAGAGTTATGACTGTAAGTTTTCATAAATTTGGTGGTGATTTCTTTCCTGGTACTGGTGATATCGATGAAATTGGTGCTAAAACTGGTAAACTCTATTCTGTAAATGTACCATTAGCTGATGGTATTGATGATAAAAACTATTTAAATATTTTTAAACCTGTAATTCAAGTAAGTAATTAATAAATAATAATAATCAAGTTCAATAAAAATACTAATAATAATAATAATAATAATGATTAATAAAAGGGAGTAATGGATTATTATAGGCCATCAGTTATAGTATTACAATGTGGAGCAGATTCATTAAGATTTGATAGATTAGGTTGTTTTAATTTAACAATTAAAGGTCATGCAGAATGTGTTAGATTTGTAAAGAGTTTTAATATACCAACCTTGGTATTGGGTGGTGGTGGCTATACAGTTAGAAATGTAGCAAGATGTTGGACTTATGAAACATCAGTTTGTGTAGACACTGAAGTTAATAATGAACTACCATACAATGATTACATTCAATTCTATAGTCCCGATTTTCAATTGATACCTGATTACACTGGTTTACCATTTAAATATGAAAATGCAAACACCAAGTCTTATTTAGAATCTCTCAGAATTAAAATTTTAGAAAATTTAAGAATTTTACAATGGGCACCAAGTGTTCAAATACAAGATGTTCCACCTGATATAATGCCAATTGATTTTGATAGAGATGAAGATTCAAAAGTAAGTTGGAGAAAAAAAAAAAAAAAAAAAAAAAAAAAAAATTATTATTATTATTATAAAAAAAAAAATATCCAGGGTTGCTAATAGATTTTTTTATTTTTTTTATTTTTTTATTTATTTATTTATAAAAATTAGGAAAATATGGATAAAAGAAAGAAAAAGCATAATGATTTTAGTTGACACCCAAAAGCAAAGAATGAAAGAACGAAAAGAATGGGAAAAAAAAAAAAAAAAAAAAAAAAAAAAAATCAAGACCACAATCAAAAGATTTGTTGTTCTACTTTGCCAAATGATGTTTTTTTTTATTTTTATTTTATTTTTTTTTTTTAGAAATTTTGACTTTAATAAAGATTAAAAAAAAAAAAAAAATTGCAAAGATACTGTTGTAAATACTGCTACCCAAAAAATTCGTTTTTTTTTTTTTACTTTTAAAATTTTATTCCCATTTGCTGAAACCTTTTGGTTTTAAACGAAAGACACAACGAGATCAACACAATCACGGTTTTTATTTTTACTCTAATTTTTATTTTTATTTTTTTTTATTTTCATTTTTTTTTTTTTTTTTTTATCGTCTGGGATGATTGGGCGAATTTTTATTTTTAACTACAACACGAGAAATTTTTTTTTTTTTTTTAAATAATTTCAAGGAAGTGGTGGAAAATTAAATTTGATTGGGTCATTTTTTATTCTATTTTTAAAATTTTTAATCACACCATTAATTAAATTTTAAATTAATTAATTAATTAAAAAACCGTTTACCCAGGTAATTTTTACTAATTTCTGTTTTTGCACAAAACACAGAAAAAAACGTCAAAACATAAATTTTAGAAACAACTTGTTGACGTTTTTAATATTAAATTTTTTAACTGAAAAAAAAAAAGTGTTATAATTCCATTTTAATAGCATTCATTGTATTGATTATTATAATAAGGGAATCAATCACCAAAAAATATCCAAAAAATAAAAAAAAATAAATAAAAAAAAATAAAAAAAAAAAATTAAATCCTAAAATTGTGGCGATTGTTTTATTTTTTTTCATTTTTTTTTTTTTTTTTTTTTTTTTTTTTTTTTTTTTTTTTTTTTTGGATGATGGGCAATCGTGAGAAGAATCTAAAAAAAAACTTTTTTCCCACCCAATAAAAATCTTTTTATCGTTTTTGTGAACCAATGAGCTATCAGTTTTTTACTTGAAAATGGATTTTTTTTTTCTTTTTTTTTTAATTTTGAGTTATTTTTTCAGTCGAATCATTTGATGATTTTTTTTTTTCACTTTTTTTTTTTTTTTTCAATTTTGATTAAAAATCAAAAATCAATTATCATAATCCATTTTTTATTAAATTATTATAATTTTATTAAATTTTTTTTTGTTTGTCCCAATATCAAAAAAAAAAAAAAAATTAAAAAATAAAAAATAAAAAATAAAATTAAATATTGGTAATAACACCTTAAACACAATAATTTGTAAAATAAAATAAAAGATAAATAAATAAAATTTTAAATAAATAAAAAAATAAATAATTAAATTATTAAATAAATAAAATAAAATAAAATAAAATAAAATAAATTAAAATAAAATAAAATAAAATAAAATAAAATAAAAACAAAAATAAATAAAATATATAAATTTAATAAAATAAAATAAATAAAAATGCAAACCTATAAAGTAGTTGTTTTGGGCGCAAGTGGTACTGGTAAGACTTCATTAACTGTTAGATTTGTCAATGGTGATTTCGTTGAGACAGTATGTATAATTAAATAATCCACAATATTATAATTTTTTTTTTTTTTTTTCATTCTTGCTTTCCTAAAAAAAAAAAAAAAAAATAAAAATAAAAATAAAAATAAAAAAAAAAAAAAAAAAAAAAAAAAAAAAAAAATTAATAATAATAATAATAATAATAATAATAATAATAATAATAATATAATAATAATAATAAAATCTAACCGTCATCTTTATAATTTTATTTTTATTTTTATTTTTATTTTTTTTTTTTATTTATTTTTTTAATTTATTTTTTCCTTATTTATTTTTTTAGTATGATCCAACAATTGAAGATTTATATAGAAAAGTAATTGAAACTAATAAAGGTGAACATATTATGTTAGAAATTATGGATACATCTGGTACAGAAAGATATTTGGCAATGAGAGATTTATATATAAGAAATGCCCAAGCTTTTGTATTGGTTTATTCAATTACATCACGTGTTAGTTTATTAGAACTTGAAAATATTAAAAATTATATTTGCCAAGTTAAAGATAGACCAATTTCACAAATTCCAATGGTTGTTTTGGGTAATAAATGTGATTTAGAAGATACACGTGTTGTTTTTCCAGAAGAAGTTGAAGCATTGACTAAAAAGTGGGGTATTGAAGATTTCTTGGAAACATCAGCCAAAATAGATATGAACATCCAAAGTGCCTATGATTGTCTAACACTTCAATTAATGTCAAAACAATCATTTTTAAATGGATCATCCAATGGAAAAGATAAAAAAGATAAAAAAGAAAAGAAAACTCATAAAAAAGATTCTGGCTCCAATAACTCTTCAATTAATAGTAGTAGCTCCTCTTTATCAGTTTCTGGTGGTTCAAATTTAAGTATCAGTAGTAGTTGTAGTTCAAGTTCATTTTCTAATCTAAGTAACTCTACAAGTTCCACTAGTGTAAACAATTTAAATCAATCACAAACCAATGCTCCAATTAGAACTAAATCTAAAAGATCCTTAAAATCTGCCAAGGTTGACAAAAATCCAAAAGGAAAATGTTTAATCATGTAAATAGTTTAAACCCAAAAAAAAAAAAACACAAAAAAACCACAAATCAAATTATTTAATTTCTCGTCTCTTCCTGTATTTTACTCTTTATCCGTTGTAAAAAAAAAAATAACCAAAGTAGAACTTCATACGCCATCCCATTCAAACATCATTGCCAAGTGTTGGGTAAACTCAGAGGGAAATCATTTGATCTTTAATATATCAAAAAAAAAAAAAAAGAATTCAAATGATTAATGGTACCTTCTTTAGAAACCAAATCTCGGATTATTCCTTTACATCATATATATTATTGTATTGGATTTAATTTATAATTATTTATATTTATTTATTAATTTGGAATTTCCAAAAAAAAAAAAAAAAAAAAAAAAATTAAATTTAATTATATATAATAATTAAATTTATATTTAAAATTTATAAAAATACAAAAATAAATAATTTTTTATAGTATTGTTAAAAGAATAAAGTTTTAAAATTTGGTTTTTTATTTATTTTTGTTTTTAATTATTAATAAAATAATATTAATCTTTCAGGTTCACAATTATTATAAAATTCTTTTGATATACAAGTGTATGAATTTGTTAATTGATAACAGTAATAATGAGGTGGGCAAGAATCATGACTACATTTTGCAAGGTCAATAGGTGGTATTGTTCCAGTGGAACCTGTTGTTGGGGTTGTTGTTGTTCCTGTTGCTCCTGATGTCGAAATTGATGTTGAAATTGTTGGTATTCCCGTTGTTGAAGTTGATGAAGCAGTGGTTAATATACCAGTTGTTGAGGTTGTTGAAGCAGTGGTTAATAAACCAGTTGTTGAAGTTGTTGAAGTTATGAAACCAGTTGTAGTAACAATGCCAATCGTTGAAGCTGTTACACCAGTGGTAGTTACAAAACCAATTGTTGAAATTGATAAATCAGTTGTTGATACAGGACCAATTGTAGATATAGAAATGCCAGTGGTTGTAACTATACCAGTGGTTGAAATATCAACAGAGCTTGAATCAACTTCACAAACTGAACATTGACCATCAAAACATACAGATGTTGGACAATCTGGTTCTAAATTTGCACAATCAATTGGAATTGTTAAACAAAGATCACCAGAACAATACTTTGGATAACATAAATCTTCAGTGAAACAAGTTGTAGAGTTACATTGACAATTTGGAATCATTTCATGTGAACAACCTAATAAATCATCACAGGTGTCAATAGTACATGCATTAAGGTCATCACAAATTGTTTTATTTTCAATTGTACAACCAAAACCTTCTAAACAAACTGGTACTGTACAAAAAGTTTCACTACCCGGACAAATTCTTGGTATATCTCTAACACAATTACCACAAATTTCTTTTGGTTCAACACATTGTGTTGGGTCATCAACACATGGAGCACTTAAATCTAAACCATTACAAACGCCACCATCATCAACCCAACTACAAAAGAAATTACCTGATGCCATTATTGTTAATGGTGTTGATTCTGGATCAACATCAATTGATCTAACACATGAATAAAGATCAATGGGATAAACATAATTCTAATATTTGAATTGATTTTAATTTTAGTATTTTTTTTTTTTTTTTTTTTTTTTTTTAAATTATTTTTAAAACTTACTTCATCATTGTAAACAACACCATCAATTGTATTTGGATAGAAATTAACTGAGCCTGAAAATCCATTTGATTGACCAGCTTGATCAGCTATTAAAGTATTATTGAAGAAAACCCAAATTTCACCCATAATTGAAAAACGGAAAAAGTCATTATATTCATCGAGTGGAATATATGAGAGATGAAGCTCAAAACAATGATACTGATTGAATCGATCACTTGCATACTCAGGGAATAGATTAGGGTCACCAAATCCAACACCATCAGTTGGTGCAAATGGTCCACCACCACCTATTATATTAAAATTATCCCAAAGATCTAGATCTAATTGATAACTTAAAAAATAATTTGAACAAAGATCATCACTATTGAACCATTTATTAAAGGATTGTTCATCATTTACAATTAAAACTCCTTGATCATCAACGACAGGATTTTCGCCACAACAATATTTTGGTCTTTTATCATCTCCCAAGGTTGGTTGCATAATACCAGTTACAAGATCATCACTTAATCGGATTCCAAAATCTGGATTACGATCAGGTTTAAAATTTCTTATTATTAATTGTTGAGGTATTGGTCTTAATCTACCATCATCATCACTAGATTGACCTATAAAATTATTTTTTTTATTAAAAAAAAATTATTATAAAAATTAATAAACTTTGTTAGTTTTTTATATTTTTATATTTTTATTTTTTTATTTATTTTTACCAAAAACATAGTTTATTAAAATAATAATAAATATTAATATTATTAATTTCATATTATTGATTTGGGAGTATATTGAATGATCCTAATATTTTTTAATTTTTTACTATTTTATATTCAAAAAAATAAATCAACAAAAAAAAAAAAAATATTAATAAATAAATAAAAAAAAAAAAAAGTAATAAAATTGTATGTTTACAAATTAAAAAAATAACCACACTTTGAAAAAAAAATATATAAAATGTGGGAGGTGTGGTAAATAATTATTTTACAAATAGAAACATCATTTCCATTCTACAAAAATTTAATTTTATTATCCAAAGCCATTGCAATATTTATTAATATTATAAATCTTTTTAATAGTTATCAAACTCTTCTATTAAAGAAATAATTTTTGATAAAATTTTATAATTATTAATATTAATATTAATATTATTATTATTATAATTATTTTTAATAATTGAATTAATTATGGTTAGTTGATCTTCATCATCTAAAAATAAAAATTGGAATAGTAGATCACCATCCAACATATTCTTTGAGAAAGATAATTCAGACCTATAGAGTTGATGATCATTATTTAACAATGGTCTAGTATTATTTGATTTTTTTAAAATTTGTTGAATATTATTAAGTATACGATATTCCCTTTTACTTAATTTACCAAACACAATTACACTTCCTAATAATGAACAAGTTATAATTTTATTTTTATTTGATAGTGGTGATTTTAATTGATATAATTTCATACATGTTTCTTTTAAACTAAATTGTACTACAGGATCAAGAATAACTGGCATAAAATTATTTACAATCGGTGGTACAATATCTTCACCATCTTGTTGCTGTTGTTGTTGTTGTTGTAATGGTAATAATTTATGTTTTTGGTTCAAGTTTAAAATTTTAAAATTACCATACTTATCAACAGTTGCAATTAAATTATTATTATTATTATTATTATTTTTATTATTATCAAAAGATAAAAATAAAGCATCTGTTATATATTTTGATTTATCAGAAGCAATTACATTGAAAATATCATTTTCATCTTGTTCTTCCATTTCTTCCATTTCTTCATTATTGTTATTATTATTATTATTTATAGTCCAACTATAAATATCAGAACCATTTAATTCAGTAGCTAAAAATATTTTATTTGTTGATTGATTAAATTTTGAAATTGTTATTGGATGAGGTGTTAAGATTTGAGAGTTTTGAGTGTCTTCTAAATTAATTTGTCTACCACTATTGTAATCAATTAATAGATTACCACCAGTTGTAAAAACCATATATTTTTCATTTGAAATTAGTAATACTGATGAGATTTGATCTGGAATTAATTTGGTTTTTTCTAATGTTAATGAAACATCTTCACTACCACCACTACTACTACTACCACTACCACCATTACCATTTAATTGAACAGAATAAAATAAAATTGTACTTTGATTAATAAAATCAGTACCATAAACTATAATTAAATTCTTTTGTGACCAATATTTAATTGAATGTCCAAATTTAATATTTAAATTATTTTTTGTTGAATAAATTTCTTTATAAAAATTATTATTATTATTATTATTATTATTATTATTATTATTATTAGATTCTGAAGCAGAAGTTAATAACCAAATATTTGTATCACCTAATACAACGATAATATTATACTTTTCAATGAATAATATTCTATTTGGATTTTGTTTACTTCTACTATTATTATTGTTGTTATTATTATTATTTGTGATTGAATTATCAATTTTTCTAATACTAATTCTTTTTGAGAAATCAATTGAAACTAAAGAGAAACCAAGATCAGGATTAATAAATATAAATTCTAATTTTGAACTACCATTTATAATATCAAGTGATGATTGTAATTCTAATTGAATTTGTTGTTCTGATTGTAATTGTAATTGTGGTTGTGGTTGTGATTGTGATTGTGAGTCACTTGAATTTAAAGATTGAGAATTTGGTATTGAATGAAAAGGTATTCTATTAAATAAAGAAGCACCACTAACCATTTGATCATCTTTATAAGAGATTTTAATCATTGTTAAATGATTTTTTATACTTGTTAAATAGTATGGTAAATTAGTTAAAATGATTGCACCATGATTCATCACTGGTATAATTGAAATTGGTGAATTTGAAATAGTCTTTGAATATAAATTACTAGAGAATTCAATCACTTTCTTCTTTTGGTGATGATGATGATCATCATCATGATCATCATCATGATCATCATCATTATTTAATTTTAAATTAAAATTTAAATCCCATTTTAAAAGTTTACCATCTCTTAAACCACATAATAATTTAAATTTAATTTTATTATCATTTTTTGATTGTTGTTGTAATGGTTGTTGATTTAAAATACTTAATAAAATTGAATGTGGTATTGCACTTAATTCAGTTCCAACTTGTTCTTCTCCTTCTTGTTGTTGATTAATTTTACTTGATGATGATGATGATGATGATAATGAAAATAATAATTTATTTAATTTAAAATCTAATAATATTATATCCATTGAATAATTACCAATACAACATGTATTGAATAAATGATCATTATCAAAATCTATTACTTTACTATGATCAAAATGTGGTAATGATATACAAGAGATTTCATAATCCAATGATATATCATTGATTGGTGTGAATTTGAAATTTGATGAATCATAATCATTATCTTGAATTGTGAATGATAATAATTTATTTGGTTTTGAAATTGAAACTAATAATAGATTATCTCTTGAACATGAGTTAGTGATAACACTACCCTCCATTGTATTCCATCTAATGGTATTCTTTGTAACATTATATTTACAATTATATAATATTATTGATTTTGGTGTCACTTGTAAAAATGTACCATTTGAAGTTCTACAACAATAGATTGTTGGTTGATTGGTTAAGAAATTTAAATTATCAGGTTCACCACTACCACCACCACCACCACTACCACCACCACCATCAACTTGTGAAATTAAAGTTGACTCAACTAAACCAATTATAATGTATGGATTAAAACACCAAACATTTGTTGGAATACCATTTAATTTATTATCACCTAGAATATTTGTTGGTATTGAATTTTCAATGACTTTGACAGAACCAAAACTATTTGAACCACCACAAACACTATAAATCTTTGTTGAAAACTTTTGTTTATGAACATCGAAATCAATTATACCACCATGATTATCAAATGTTTCTATCATTTCCACTGATTGATTATTACTTTTAAAATCAAATTTAAATATACCACCATCTGATAAATCACCAAGTATAAAGAAATAATCATCTTTTAAATTTATAATTGATTGAATTGGATTAAATTTAAAATCGAATCTTTTTGCAAATTCATTTGATGATGATGATGATGATGAAGAATTACCACCACTACCATTACTAAATTTGATAATTTCAGAATATTTGAAATTAACATTATAAATTGAACCTCTTTCATTACCAATAATTAAATTAATATTGGATTCTGATGATAAATACCAACTCCAACCAGTAAATAATTGATTATTACCTAATACTTTATAACCATCTTCATCATAAACATCATCATCACAAACATCATCATCATCATCATCACCGTCATCATCATGGTCTATAATTTGTTCCTTTCCAACATTTACAATTTTTAAAATTTCAAAATTTGAATTTGAAAGTATAATTTGATTTGAATCATTTGAAAATAAAAGGAAATAATGATGAAAATTAAAATTTGAAAGTTGATCATCCAATTTATTTGGTAATGTTATTATTTCATAATTAAATGTTGAATTAATTATTGATGATGGTATAATAATCTTTTCAATTTTATGTGTTGAAAAATTAAATTTATATTTTGTTAAAATCGTTGATATCGTTGTATTTGTATATGCTTTATTATTATTATTATTATTATTATTATTATTATTATTATTATTATTATTATTATTATTATTATTATTATTAATATTATTAATATTATAATTATAATTATAATAATTTTTATGATTTTTATCAATTTTACTAACTACAATTATATATAAATGATCACAAGTTGAATAATATAAATCCTCTTTATCATATGTAAAATTGAATGAATAAACATCACCAATTACATCAATTTCAATTTGTTTTGAAATTATTGAAAATGGATCATTAATATCACCGTCATCATTACTATTTACTAAAAATATTGATAATTTCTTTTTTAATGCACATACACCTATAACTCTATTACTAAAATAAATAAATTAATATAAAATAATAATAATAATAATAATAATAATAAAAAGATTGTAATATATGTATTATACATACCATGGTGAAATTTGAATTTTTTCACCTAAATATTTAAAACTATAACCTGGTGGTGATATTTTAAAGTGTTGAACAAATAAAAATTGTTTTTTTAAATTTGACCATGATAAAACTGATAAATAACCAGAATCTGATGTTAAGATTAAAAAATCTTTTTTTTTAAAATTTTTATCAAAATATTTTAATTCTTCTGCATTTCTTTTAAGATTATGTTGTGATTGTGATTGTGATTGTAGTTGTGATTGTGATTGTGGTTGTGGTTGTGGTTGTGGTTGTTGGTATGAATTAGTATTATATGAATAAAATTGTGATAAATTTTGTGATGATGATGATTGTTGTGAATCTGATAATGAATTTGATTGTTGTTGTTGTTGCTTTTGTTGCTGCTTTTGTTGTTGATTCAATTTTAAATAATTTGTAATTGAATTTAAAGGTAATGTTAAAACTTTAATATCTTTTACAATTGAGAATATAGGTTGATGATTAATAGATTCTAATGATTGAGAAGATGTAAAATATTCTAATATCTCTAAACAGTTATCTTTAATGAAAACCAATTCCCTTTGTTTCAATTCTTCATTATCATTTATTGAATTCCTAAAATTACCACCTACACAATGTGTGATTATACTTGGATTTGAAACTGTCTTTGAATAGAAAAAAACATCTTCCACTTCTTCTTCTTCTTCTTCTTCTTCTTCCTCTTCCTCTTCTTTTCCCATTAAGATTGATGAAAATATATCATAGTCATTTTTCATCTCGTTTTCTTTTTTTTTTTTTTAAAAGGTTGGTTTTCTATAGTAACCCTGTTTTTTTTTTTTTTTAGTTTTTTAGTTTTTTAGTTTTTTAATTAATTAAAAAATGAATTTAAAAAAAAAAAAAAAATAATGACGAAAATGTGAATTTAAAAAAAAAAAAAAAATAATTTCAGGGGGAAAATTTTTTTTTTTTATTTTATTTTTATTTTATTTTATTTTTTATTTTTTTTTTTTTTAACAATGATTTAATTTTTAATATTAATTTAGTATAAAAAAAAGAACACTCCCAAAGATACCCCAATGATATAAAAATATAAATAAAAATGAATGTAATCATTTTTTTTTTTTTTTTAAAATTTTTATAAATAAGATTTTCTTTTTTTTTTTTTTTTTTTTTTTTTTCATTTCTGAATAAATATATTATTAATTATTTATTAATAAAATTTTTTTTTATTTTTTTTAATCTAAAAATAAAAATTTAATTTTAGGGCTTTTATTATAATAAAATAATACCCTTTTACCATTTTCTTATTTTGGATATTTCCAGATTTGGCAATTTTCTTTTAGGTTTTTAGATTTTACTTAAAATAGTAAAAATTTCTTTTTTCTTTATTTCAAATAATTTAAAATTGAAAAATGGTCGAGTATAAATAGAGTAAACTTTGAAAAAAAAAAAAAAAAAAAAATAATCATTCAAGCAAATATAAAAAAAAAAAAAAGTAAATCTAACTCTAACAATTAAAAAGAATTAGATAAAAAGTTGATTGTTTGTTTAAAATAAAATAAAAAAAATGGTAAAGCAATAAAAAAAAAAAAATAATGAAAAAAAAAAAAAAAAAAAAAAAATAATTACCATTTTTATTCTACCTTTAATAGTATTATTTTTTTATTTATAAAGTAGTTTTTTTCCCAAATAAAAAGGGTTTACATTCAGTTATAATCTAAATAATAATAATAATTTTTGAATCAATACCAATCAAATGATAGAGAAAGGAAAGATTTATCTATGCACTTTATCATAAAAAAAAGGTTGATGATCATCATATAAATATTTTATTTCTAAAGTAATAAAATGAATCAATACTAATCAAATGTCAGAGAAAGGAAGGATTTATCTATGCACTGAGGCATTTTGAAAAGATGATATCATTTATAAAAGAAAAAAAAAAAAATTATAAAACAAAAAATTAAAAATAAAATAAAAAAAAAAAGGTTTAAAAAAAATAAATATATATTTATTTTAATTAATATAAAATAAACTATTTCCTTTTATTCTATTATTAATAAAAAATTCAAATTATACAAATGATTTGTTATTATCATTTTCATAAAATTAAAACTGATCAACAATTGTAAGTTGGTCCCTACCATTTTATATTTAAAAAAAAAAAAAAAAAAAAAAAAAAAAAAAAAAATTGATTTGATTGTGGTGATAATATTATTTAAATTAAATTATTTATTAGATTTAAATTGATTATTAAATAATCTCATCATCATCATCACCATTTTTACTATTATCACCACCAAAATAATAATCATCTTCACCATCTTCATCGACATCTCGA
>NC_007087.3:4682919-4737919 GCF_000004695.1 Dictyostelium discoideum AX4
TACCAAAATGATTTGAGATTTTGAATTTGAATTCTGTAATGAAGGTATTGATAAGATCATAAGTTACTTTTTCATTTTCATACATATTTTATGAGAATGTGGTTGTTCCTTCTTTACCATCATCTGATATCTTGATATTTAAATTTGAAGCAGATACAAAAGGAGAAAACAGAAAAACATATTTTTGATCAGGGGATACCAATTCTTGAAAACTAAATGACTGACATTCTGGATGTTCCATTGGATAACCAAAATACCCACCACCACCACCATCATCATCACTTATTTTTTGTTTTTTATATGGATTAATTTGATTATAATTATTGAATAGTTCACCAGAATAATTATAATTGGAAATGGTTTTTCCTACCTCTTTTACTTTATCTTTTTCATTTTTTGAATTCACATGTGAAGATAATATTGGTGTGGTGGTGGTGGTGGTAGTGGGATAGTTTGTAAGTTGTGTAAAGTTGTTAATTGATTGATTAACTGCCATAGTCTTGTTTATTTTAAAAATGTTAGCTATAATATTTCCCTTTTTCCAGTTACTTGAATTCTTTGAATATTATTCAAAGTAACTGGATCTTTGAATTATATATAGTATTCCCTATTGGGTATTTCATATTAAATTAATTTAGTTGTATCATTGTTTATTATGGCACCTAATTTTGAAAGTGTGTTGTATATTATTAGTTTATCTTCTTTACTAATTTCATTTAAAAATATAATTTTAATTGATTTTGAATCTGACCAAGGAACAATTTCAAAATTTATAGATGTAAAAGCATATTCCCAAAAATAACTGAATATGACTTTTCATCAATTGACTCTTTAACTGCATATTCATTAGAAGTTGTATCAAATATTTCTTTTCCTTTTCCTTTTCTTTTTCTTAATATTACTACATTTTAAATTAATTTATTTATATATTATTTTATTTTATTTTTTATTTATTATTTTTTTTTTATTTTACATCTTTATTTTTTTTATTTTTAAATATTAATTTCAAAAAAAAAAAATATGTATATTAAATTCAAACCATCTGCGTGAGTTGTAATAGTTTGTTAGGGGTTAAATTTGCCTAAAGATGAATTTTTGTAAGTAAAAAAAAAAATTTTTTTGTAAAAAAAAATGAAAAAAAATGTTAAATGTTATCCAAATCAAATGAAAAAAAAACTTTTAAATGCCAGAATGATAAGATTTTCAAAGATGAATTGATTCTACCTAAAAAAATAATAAAAAATTAATTTTACTTTTTATAGATATTTTTTATTCTTATAAAAAAGTTGTTTAAATAAATTTATTTGTGTAATTATTATTTTCAATTGAATTTTTATTTAATTTTTATATTATTTTTAAAAGAAATAAAAATGATAATAAAAAAAAAAAAATTAATATTATATTCGAATTTTCAAAAAAAAAAAAAAAAGGAAAATAAGAAAATAATAATATATAATGTTGTGAAAATATTTTAATAAATATTATAATAAAATAAAGTTTAGATTCCTAAATGTCTATTAAAAATAGTAAAACAATAATAATTATTTATTGAACATAAATAAATATGAAATTTGTTTTTTTTTTTTTTTTTTTTTTTGATTTTGATTTTTTTTTTTTTACATATATAAACCTTCTGGAGCACCAGCTGTTTTTCTGTATAAAACTTTTTCTTTTGCTTTTTTAAAATCAGTATGAGTTACTCTCATTCTACGTTCTCTGAGTGCTAAAAGACCAGATTCAGTACAGATGGCTTTGATATCAGCACCGGATAAATCATCTTTAGACATAACAAACTCTTCAAGGTTAACATCTTCAGAGAGATTCATTTTAGCAGTATGAATTTCAAAGATCTTTCTCTTGGTCTTAATATCTGGAAGAGGGAATTCAATTTTACGATCGATACGACCTGGACGAATGAGAGCAGGATCTAAAGTTTCAATACGATTTGTAGCCATGATAACTTTTACATCGGTTCTAGCATCGAAACCATCCAATTGATTCAAGAGTTCCAACATAGTTCTTTGAATTTCACGTTCACCACCAGATTGAGAATCATAACGTTTGGTACCAACAGCATCGATTTCATCAATGAAAACAATTGATGGTGCACATTCATCTGCAACTCTGAATAATTCACGAACTAATTTTGGACCATCACCTAAATACTTTTGAATTAATTCTGAGCCTACAACACGTAAAAATGTAGCGGATGTTTGATTTGCTACGGCTTTGGCTAATAAAGTCTTACCAGTACCTGGCTCACCATAGAGGATGACACCCTTTGGTGGTTTGATACCAATCTCCTCATAGAGCTCTGGATGAGTCAATGGCAATTCGATGGCTTCTTTCATCTCTTGAACTTGTGCTTCCAAACCACCGATATCGCTGTAGGATTCGGTTGGTGCCTTTTCAACCTTCATTACGTTCACCATTGGGTCGACTTCACCATCGATTACACCAACCACAGAGAGGGTCTTGTTATTTAATAAAACAGTTGCGCCTAGGTAAAGTTTTGATTTATCTACAAATGACATGATACGGACATAATGCTCTGGTCCTACGGTTGATGACACGATGGCGTGATTATCATCGATAATCTCCTCCAAATTACCAACTGTCAATGGATCACCACGGAGTTCCTCAATGATTTTCTCATCGGCTTGTTCTTTGCTATTTTCATCAACCTTTGGTTGATTGAGATCATAGTTTTGTAAAAATTCTTGTTCCATTAATAAATAATCTTTAATACGTTCAAGTTTCAATTGTTTTAATTTACATTTTGAATGTGGTGTAATAACTGGTAATTTAGTTGATGTCTCTGCTCCTCTTCTCTTTTTCTTTTTACCAAATTGTGTTGGTGGTGGTGGTGGTTGATACTTTGGCTGATCTTTTTTTTCACCTTTATCACCTTGGCCTTGTGATTGATTATTACCCATTTATTTATTTAATCTTTTTTTTTCCTTTATTTTTCTTTTTATTTTAAAATTTATATGTTGATGAAAAAAAAAAAAATTATAAATATATAAAAGAAATATGAAAAAAAATAATTATATGTACAAAAAAAAAAAAAAATTATATATATTTGAAAAAATTAAAATGAAAAAAATTAAAAAAAAAAAAAAAAAATTTTGGTGAAGTTAAATTTTTTTAATTTAGTTGTGAAAAAATTAAAAAAAAAAATTAAAAAAAATTAAAAAAAAAATTTTAAAAAATAAAAATAAAAAAAAAAAAAATAAAAATTAAAAAAAAAAATAAATAATTAAATAAAAAAAAAAGTGAATTTATCACTGTTTGATCAACAATCAGAAATTGTTTTTTTTTTCTTTTTTTTTTTTCCTAAACATAAACTTTTTTTTTTTATTTAAAAAATTTATTTAACATTTTTTTTATTTTTATTTTTATTTTTTTTTTTAAACAATCCATTGATCATGTAATAAATTCATGATACGAATTGTAATGAAAGCAATTACAGAAAGAAAAGAGAAACAAGTAATAAATATGAAACCATCTTTTCTTTTTTTATATGGAATTATAATTGGTAATTTCAAATAAGCTAATGATACATAGGCAACTAAAATTTCTGTTACAACAGAGAAAGCCAATTGAATTGCCATAATTTTAAATTGTTTGGAAATATCATCTCCATAATTTGTTGTAAATACAAAAAAATAACAACAAACCATATATGTTGAAACAAAAGTTGCTAAAAATTCAAAAAAATTAAAAAATTAAAAATTAATATTATTTATTTTTTTTTTTTTTTTTTAAAAAAAAAAATACATACAAGTTAAATCATAAATCATTTCAAATGATTGATATTCAGTATATAATGGTAAATTTTGTTGCATTACAGCAGCTGCATTTCCAGAACATCTACATCTATTATTTATAAATCTTAATTAGTTAGTTTGTGAATATTTTTAATAAATATTTTTTTTTTTTTTTTTTTTTTTTTTTTTTTTTTTTCCAGAAAATAATATTAATAAAAATACTCACAAAAATCTAACAATAAATGAATCTCTAGCTCTTAAAGAACATTTCCAAATAATTTCTAATAATGAAAGTATTAAAGATGAAATTACAACACCTTGTAAAGTATCCATAGTATTACCAAACAATCTACCGTAGAAAGAATTGAAACAAATTGGAATTAACATTAAGGAGATTACAGATCTTGGTTTTAAATAAGCCAATTGATTAATACAAAATCTTGATATTAAAAGTAAAATTGCAGTTATAACTGGATGAATTACAATTCTAACTACTGATTTTTCAAATTCACCAGTTGAATCTTTAATATACCATTTAATAAGGAAATAATCATATGCTATTAAAATGACACCCATTGAAATGTATGGCAATGATACCCATAAACAAAATAATTTACTCTTGAACGATTTATAACCAACTATGAATGATACAATGATGATATTACCAAGTGTGAGGAAATACTTTGGTATGAAATCGGCAGTACCCGTTATTCCATACACTCTACCGCAGGTTGTGAATACAGCAGATGCAATTGAGAATAGTAAGGCAACTGGTAGGCCACATTTTGTATTTTTAAAACCAAATTGTGATGTTAGTACAGAGTATGCAATTGTCACTAACAATTGCTCATTAATTACACCGGCGATAATCGAGACCGCTAGACCCCATCGGGGCTTACTATCATCAAATACAAATCTATTACCCAATACAATATAAAATGTTAAATATACACACGCAATCACTGTGACAAGTATTGAAATCAATGTTAATTTTGAAAGATATGACGTTGTTGTAAACATTGTATCCAATTGCCACCATTTCTTTGGTTTTACAAATAGCTTCAATTCACCTTTTTCTGTATAATATTCATTATAATAATCTAATTCTTTTGGTTTCTTTTCACCGTTATTACCATCACCGTGATCATCATCACCATTATCACCACCAGCACCATTGGTTGTTGAATCACCACCTTCTTCCAAATCTGTACCATCTCTTTCTACATCTTGTTCTTTATTAATTGATGGCCCTATTAATCCATCCATTAAAATTTTATTTCTTGGTGATTCAACCACACTTAATATACTACCACTTCTACCATTATTATTATTATTATTGTTATTATTATTTCTCGGAGAACCATTATTACTTGAATTACTATTATTTCTATTTATTTTATTGATATTTAATTGAAATTTTGCACCAGAAGCAGTCCTATTGATTTTTGAATCATTGGAAACTAAATCTGATCCATTATCAGCACTATCTTTTAAACTTTTTTGGTCATTTGATAATATTGTTGACCCAACTTGACTTTCTGGATCTTGATTTTGTTCTTGTGAGCATTCAATTTCATTGGAATTATTTATTTGATGTTCATTATTATTATTATTATTATTATTATTATTATCAACTGTATTTCTTCTTGCACCAGCCACAATATCGAAAAGTTCAAAAAAACTCATTTTTTATATTTTTTTTTACAAAAAAAGTTTTTTTTTTTTTTTTTTTTTTTTTTTTTTTTTTTTTATCGGCAAAAAAATTAAAATTAAAAGACGAATCTAAAAATAAATTCTATTTTCAGTTTAAAAAATTTAAAAATTTAAAATTTATTTTTAGTTTAAAAAAAAAGGATTTTTTTTTTTTTTTTTTTTTTTTTTTTTTATAAAATAAGTGTTTATATAAAAAAAAAAAAATTTTTGTGATATTATTTGTAAAAATAAATTATAATAAAATGAGTGGTGTTGATGGGAATTTACTGAAAATTGTTTTGAAAATAATTTTTGCAGTATATCTAAAAAAAAAATTAGGAAAAAAAAAAAAAATTAAAAAAAAAAAAAAAAAAAAAGTAAAAAAGTGACTAGATATTTTTTTTTGGAAATCAAAAAAAAAGGAAAAATTAAAAAAAAATTAAAAATTGTTGATCATTGATTAATTTTACCGTGAGGAGATTATTTTATCCGTTCTGCAAATAATATTTTTTTTTTTTATACAGCAAGCGAATCTTTGAAATTAAAAAGAAAAAAAAACTATAGTATATAACCAAGTACTTTTTCATTTAAAATAATATCTTTTTTTTTTTAATTTTAATTTTTTAATTTTTTTTTTTAATTTTTCCTTTTTTTTTTTTTTTTTTTTTGGGCAAAAAAATATCTTTCCAATCATTGATTTATATAAATTATTTTATTGTTATTTTTATTTTTTTTAATAATTTTTTTTTTTTAACTTTTGCAAATTTGTGAATATCAAATTTTTTGTTTTGGTACTATGACAAATAATATCACAAAATTTATTATATAAATAAATTAATAAAATAAATTAATATAATATATTATAACATACTTTTATGTAAATATATAATTATTGGGGAAACAAAGAACCAAGAGTTAAAAAAAAAAAAAAAAAAAAAAAAAAGATGGGATTTTTTTTTTTTTTTTTTTTTTTTTTTTTTAATTTCATGCCAAATCACATTTTATTATTATCGTGTGGCTTTGGGTTTTTTGTATAAATAAAAAAAAAATATGAAATACACGATTTTGTGCAGGATTGTGGAGCGAATATTAAAAAAAAAAAAAATACCATTTGACACAAAGAAATTGTTTCTAAAAATATATTTTTTTTTGTTGCTTCCATTTTATTTTCTTTTTTTTTTTTTTATTTTATTTTTAATTTTTTTTTTCATTTTTTTTTATTTTTTTTGCTGTTCAAAGTTTGGGGTGCAATTTTCAGTTTTTTTTAGATTTTTGAGTGGAGTCTTAAAGTTTTTTTTTCATTGCAAAAAAAATTTTCACTTTTTTATGAATAGAAAATTAATAATAAAAAAAAAAGGTATTTTTATCTTCTTTTAAATTTGTTTAAATCAAAATAAATTTATTTTGTTTATTTTATTTTTATTTTTATTTTTATTTTTATTTTTATTTTTATTTTTTTTATTTTTATTTTTTTATATAAATATATATATATGCTTATAAAAAAAAAAAAAAATAAAGTTAAATAAAAAAAAATAATGGAGCCATTATTATAAATAAAAAACATCAAAATAATACTATAAAAGGTAAATATTTTCTGGTTTTTTTTTCAATTTCTAATTTTTTAATTTTTAATTTATTTTTTTTTTTTTTTTTTTTTTTTTTTTTGAAATTGTTTTTTTAAATTTAAATTTAATTTTTTTTTCATATATCTCTTTTTTTTTTATTAATCTTATTTAATATTTATTATTATTATTTTTTTTGTTTAAGTAACAAAAAAAAAAAAAAAAAAAAAAAAAGTATTTAGAATGACACAAAACATAAAAGAAAAGAATACTCACAATCACCATTATCAGTAATCAATATATAGAAGATACTCAATTAATTAGAGCTTTACAAAGAGTATTACCAGCTAAAATTCTCAAAGAGATTGAAGGTGATTTAACACAATTTGGTGAACGTGTTGTTAAGGATATTTTAGAATTAGGTAGAGCTTCTGAAAATAATCCACCAAAATTAATTCAATATGATGCATGGGGAAAGTAAGTTTTTCATTTATTTCTTTAATAAAAAAAAAAAAAAAAAAAAAAAAAAAAAAAATACTAATAATAAAAAATATTAAAAAAAAATTAAATAGGAGAATTGATAAAATTGTAGTTGATGAATCATGGAATAAATTAAAAGATATTGGATGCTCAGAAGGATTAGTATCAATTGGATATGAAAGAAAATATCAAGAATATAGTAGAATTTATCAATATATAAAGATTTATTTATTTGCATGTTCATCAGCAGTATTTGATTGTCCAATGTCAATGACTGATGGTGCAGCACGTTTAATTGAATTGTATGGTGATAAAGGAATGAAGGAGGATGAATATAAACATGAAGGTCAATGGATGACAGAGAAAACTGGTGGATCTGATGTTTCAAAATCTGAGACCATTGCTGTTAGCAGTGGTAGTGGTGATGGTAAAACATGCAATCTTAGTGGTTACAAGTTATGAATGGCGATATGGAATACGCAGAATCTAATTCACGTAGATTCGCTTATTTAATGGCTCAAACTTATATGGCATCGCTTTTATTAGAACATGCAGTTTGGTCAAAGGATGAATTGGATGCTCAGGTCGCTGAAAGATGGTGTTTTGTTAAACTTGAAAATGGAAAAACTAATAAAAACTCTACAATTTCATTCACTGATGTTGATGAAAAATGGAGAGAATTAGACATTAAATTAGCTTTGGATTTAAATGAACATGGTCAACCAAAATTAGGTACCTATGATATTAATTCAACAAAATTAAGATCAAAATATTAATAAAACAATAAAATGTTGTATAAAGAAATTAAAAAAAAAAAAAAAAGATCCTTTTTAAATAAAATAATAATAATAATAATAATAATAATAATAATATATTTTTTTTTTATAAAAACTTTTGTTTAATAAACTTTATTATTAAATATTTAAGTATTTAATTTGATTAAATTTAATCATGAGTAATTTAATTTTACTCTTATAGTTTAAATTTTAATTTCTCTTGTTAGTTTTGAAGACCATGGGCACCAGAAGCAACTATCGAATTATTTATTTTTTATATATTTTTATTTTTTTTATTTTTTATTTTAAAAAAAAAAATTAGTAAATTAATCGAATTGTATTTTTCAAAATTTTATTTAATTAAATACATACCCTGGGAGGAAAGCTATTATTGTAATAATAATAATAATAATAATAATAATAATAATAATAATAATAATAATAATAATAATAATAATGTATTAGTTTTAAATAAAAAGTTTAAATTTTATATGTTATAATACTCACCACCACAGGCCTCATCAAGGTGATCTTCTACATAAATAGTTGAAGCATCACAAACTTCAATAGCCATGGAAAAAAATGTGATTGTATCTGGGTCAAGAATAAAGGAATACTCTATAAGTGATGAAATGAAATTAATAAAATAATTATAAAATAATAATTAAAAGTCAATAGAATATTTACTTGGATTATAGCTTTCAGGTCTCTTTCTAATTCTACCCATTACATGAACTTCATTGGTTTCCTCTATTTTAAAAATTAAATAAAAATATTGTTAACAATATGAATGTTTTTTTGTTAAAAATAATATAAAACTTACTTCCAGACAAAATATCTCTGGCTTTTTTAATTTTTTCTGAATCTGTTAATTTGAAAATAAAATCATTATGGTCACCATGGGTTTTTAAACCAAAATAGGCTGTTTCAGATTGTACCAATACTGAAAATATTAAAAGAAGAGATAATAAAACAAATAATAATTTCATTTTTTAATTGAGTTTTTAATTTGTTGTTTATAATTGAATTTGAATTTTAATTTGATAATGAAATAATTTAATTTTCAATTGTTTAAATACTTTTGGAAAAAAAAGAATAATAATAATAATTATAATTAATATTAATTATTAATTAAAAAAAAAAAAAAAATAATAATATTAATTATTATTATTAATAAAAAATAATTTCCAAACTTCTAGGATGATAAAAACGTAAAATAATTTTAACCCACACTTGCGAGATAATTACTCCAAAACTTGTAATTTTATCCAATTGGGTGTGTTATTATTTTTATTATTATTATTATTATTATTATTATTATTATTATTATTATTATTATTATTATTATTATTATTATTTTTTATTTGTTTTATTTTTCTTTTTTTTTTTCATAATAAAAAAATCTTCACGCAAAAAACACCACACATCCAATTAAAAAAAAAAAAAAAAAATCTTTCTGTGAAGATTTAATAAATCTAATTATTATAATTTAATGACAAAAAAAAAAGGATAATTATATAATTAAATTGAAATTTCTTTGAATTTTTTATAGTGAAAATTATATATTATTAATTTTTTTTTTTTTGAAAAAAAAAGAAGTTCTTAAAAATAAAATTGATGACTTTTTTTTGAAAATCTTGTTTTGATGATTAGGGGAAAATATCTAAAAAAATCAAAAAAAAAAAAAAAAAAAAAAAAAGTTTTATTAAAAAAAAAACAAAAAAAAACAAAAAAAAAAAGTATTTTTGTCTTCTTTTAATTTGTTCAAATCAAAATAAATTTATTTTGTTTATTTTATTTTATTTTTATTTATTTTTTATTTGATTTTATTTTTTTTATATAAATATAATTATTTTTTTTTTTTTTTTAATAAGCATATAAAGTTAAATAAAAAAAATAATGGAGACATTATTATAAATAAAAACATCAAAAGAATACTATAGAAGGAAAATATTTTCTGGTTTGAAATTTCAATATTTTATTTTTTAATTTTTATTATTTTCCAAAAAAAAATTACGTTTTGATGATTTTTTTTTTATTACCATCTTTCTGTTTAGGATTAATAAATTAAGGAAAATATGTCGCTATTTTTTTTTTCAATTTCTAATTTTTTAATTTTTAATTTATTTTATTTTTTTTTTTTTTTTTTTTAAAAATTTTTTTTTTTAAATTTAATTTTTTTTTTTTTTTTTTTTTTTTTTTTTTTTCTTTTTTCATATATCTCTTTTTTTTTATTAATCTTATTTAATATTTATTATTATTATTTTTTTTGTTTAAGAAACAAAAAAAAAAAAAAAAAAAAAAAGTATTAAGAATGGCCCAAAACATAAAAGAAAAGAATACTCAAACTGGTTATTCTGGTAGAGAGTATTTCCAACAACAATCACCATTATTAGGTAATCAATATATAGAAGATACTCAATTAATTAGAGCTTTACAAAGAGTATTACCAGCTAAAATTCTCAAAGAGATTGAAGGTGATTTAACACAATTTGGTGAACGTGTTGTTAAGGATATTTTAGAATTAGGTAGAGCTTCTGAAAATAATCCACCAAAATTAATTCAATATGATGCATGGGGAAAGTAAGTTTTTCATTTATTTCTTTAATAAAAAAAAAAAAAAAAAAAAAAAAAAAAATACTAATAATAAAAAATATTAAAAAAAAATTAAATAGGAGAATTGATAAAATTGTAGTTGATGAATCATGGAATAAATTAAAAGATATTGGATGTTCAGAAGGATTAGTATCAATTGGATATGAAAGAAAATATCAAGAATATAGTAGAATTTATCAATATATAAAGATTTATTTATTTGCATGTTCATCAGCAGTATTTGATTGTCCAATGTCAATGACTGATGGTGCAGCACGTTTAATTGAATTGTATGGTGATAAAGGAATGAAGGAGGATGAATATAAACATTTCATATCACGTGATCCAAAGACATTTTGGACAAGTGGTCAATGGATGACAGAGAAAACTGGTGGATCTGATGTTTCAAAATCTGAGACCATTGCAGTTAGCAGTGGTAGTGGTGATGGTAAAACATGCAATCTTAGTGGTTACAAGTATTTCACATCAGCAACTACCTCAGAGGGTGCAATGGTATTGGCAAGAGATGTTGACGATGCAAAAACCATGAAAGGTGCAGTTGAGGGATCCAGAGGTTTATCAGTTTACTTTATAAAATTAAGAAAACCAAATGGTGAACTCGATCGTATTCAAGTTCACAAGTTAAAGAATAAATTTGGAACAAAAGCAGTACCAACCGCAGAACTTGAGTTAATGGGTACACCAGCAGTTAGAGTTGGACCAAAAGGTAGAGGTGTACCAGTGATTGCCTCCATATTAAATATCACTAGAATTCATAATGTAATCCATTCAGCAGCCACAATGAGAAGATGTGTTGCAATTGTAAGAGATTTCGCTCATCGTCGTACTGTATTTGGTAAATTATTAAAAGATAACTTATTATATCTTTCAACATTGGCAGAGATGGAATTAGAATTTAGAGCTAGTTTACATTTACTTTTGGATGTTACCTTATTGTTGGGTAAGAGTGAACGTATTGTTGAAAAACAATCATCAAATAGTGAAGAACAAAAACAAATTGACCTCCTATTACGTATTGTTACACCACTTTCAAAATTGTATACTGCAAAACAAAGTGTTACAGTCGCATCAGAGGCTATTGAAGCATTGGGTGGCACTGGTTATATGGAAGATTCCGATATGCCACGTCTATTTAGAGACACTCAAGTAACATCGATTTGGGAAGGTACAACCAACGTTTTATCAATGGATATTTGGAGAACCTTAAAAGAACCATTAACAATTAAATTCTATTTCCAATCAATTGAAAATCGTTTAATTCAAGCAAATAAATTATTAAATAATGATAACAATATTCAAAAAGTTATTTCAGTAATTAGAGAAGCAATGAAAACTATTCGTTCAGTTATTGATAAAGTTATGAATGGTGATATGGAATACGCAGAATCTAATTCACGTAGATTCGCTTATTTAATGGCACAAACTTATATGGCATCGCTTTTATTAGAACATGCAGTTTGGTCAAAGGATGAATTGGATGCTCAGGTCGCTGAAAGATGGTGTTTTGTTAAACTTGAAAATGGAAAAACTAATAAAAACTCTACAATTTCATTCACTGATGTTGATGAAAAATGGAGAGAATTAGACATTAAATTAGCTTTGGATTTAAATGAACATGGTCAACCAAAATTAGGTACCTATGATATTAATTCAACAAAATTAAGATCAAAATATTAATAAAACAATAAAATGTTGTATAAAGAAATTAAAAAAAAAAAAAAAAAGATCCTTTTTAAATAAAATAATAATAATAATAATAATAATAATAATAATAATAATAATAATAATAATAATAATAATATATTTTTTTTTTATAAAAACTTTTGTTTAATAAACTTTATTATTAAATATTTAAGTATTTAATTTGATTAAATTTAATCATGAGTAATTTAATTTTACTCTTATAGTTTAAACTTTAATTTCTCTTGTTAATTTTGAAGACCATGGGCACCAGAAGCAACTATCGAATTATTTATTTTTTATATATTTTTATTTTTTATTTTAAAAAAAAAAAATTAGTAAATTAATCGAATTGTATTTTTCAAAATTTTATTTAATTAAATACATACCCTGGGAGGAAAGCTATTATTGTAATAATAATAATAATAATAATAATAATAATAATAATAGTAATAATAATAATAATAATAATAATAATAATAATAATAATAATAATAATAATAATAATGTATTAGTTTTTAATAAAAAGTTTAAATTTTATATGTTATAATACTCACCACCACAGGCCTCATCAAGGTGATCTTCTACATAAATAGTTGAAGCATCACAAACTTCAATAGCCATGGCAAAAAATGTGATTGTATCTGGGTCAAGAATAAAGGAAAACTCTATAAGTGATGAAATGAAATTAATAAATAATTATAAAATAATAATTAAAAGTCAATAGAATATTTACTTGGATTATAGCTTTCAGGTCTCTTTTTAATTCTACCCATTACATGAACTTCATTGCTTTCCTCTATTTTAAAAATTAAATAAAAATATTGTTAACAATATGAATGTTTTTTTGTTAAAAATAATATATAACTTACTTCCAGACAAAATATCTCTGGCCATTTGAATTTTTTTGGAATCTGTTAATTTGAAAATAAAATCATTATGGTCACCATGGGTTTTTAAACCAAAATAGGCTGTTTCAGATTGTACCAATACTGAAAATATTAAAAGAAGAGATAATAAAACAAATAACAATTTCATTTTTTAATGGAGTTTTTAATTTGTTGTTTATAATTGAATTTTAATTTTAATTTGATAATGAAATAATTTTATTTTCAATTGTTTAAATACTTTTGGAAAAAAAAATAATAATAATAATTATAATTAATATTAATTATTAATTAAAAAAAAAAAAAAAAATAATAATATTAATTATTATTATTAATAAAAAAAATATTTTCCAAATTGCTAGGATGATAAAAACGTAAAATAATTTTAACCCACACTTGCGAGATAATTACTCCAAAACTTGTAATTTTATCCAATTGGATGTGTTATTATTTTTATTATTATTATTATTATTATTAATAAAAAAAATAATTTCCAAACTGTTGGGATGATAAAAACCTAAAATAATTTTAACCCACACTTACGAGATAATTACTCCAAAACTTGTAATTTTATCCAATTGGGTGTGTTATTATTTTATTATTATTATTATTATTATTATTATTTTTTATTTGTTTTATTTTTTTTTTTTTTTTTTTCATAATAAAAAAATCTTCACACAAAAAACACCACACATCCAATTAAAAAAAAAAAAAAAATCTTTCTGTGAAGATTTAATAAATCTAATTATTATAATTTAATGACAAAAAAAAAGGATAATTAAATAATTAAATTGAAATTTCTTTGAATTTTTTAAAGTGAAAATTATATGTTATTAATTTTTTTTTTTTTTTTTGAAAAAAAAAGAAGTTCTTAAAAATAAAATTGATGACTTTTTTTTGAAAATCTTGTTTTGATGATGATTAGGGGAAAATATCTAAAAAAAATCAAAAAAAAAAAAAAAAAAAAAAAAAGTTTTATTAAAAAAAAAACAAAAAAACAAAAAAAAAAAAAAAAACCCTCAAACTCAATTTCCAAAGCAAAATCTTAAACAATGACTAGTTTAACATTATATTTGATTATATTTTCAATTATCTTATATTTGTTTGTAAATGTAATTTTTTATTTTTTTTTTTTTATTTTTTTTTTCAAAAATTGATTTATCTTTATCTTAAAACTAATTTTTTTTTTATTTATTTTAAATTAATTAACTAGAGAAATAAAAGAAAAAATTTAAAAATTCCAGGACCTAATGGAATTCCAATTTTCGGTAATTTATTATCTTTAAGTGGTGAAATGCATTTAACACTACAAGAATGGTATAAAACTTATGGATCTGTATTTTCCATTAGAATGGGTAATATTGATACAGTGGTTTTAACTGAATATCCAACTATTAGAAAAGCATTTGTTGATAATTCATTAGCATTTGCAAGTAGATATCAATTGAAAAGTAGAGTTGTATTAACTGGTGCTAAAGATCTTGCTATTCAAAATGGTGAAATTCATTCATTATTGAAAAAAGTAGTTTTATCAGAAATGACTACAACCAAAATCAAAAGAATGGAAATTCATATAATTAAAGAAACTGAAAAAATTTTAAAAATTTTAGATAAACATGCTGAACGAGGTGAACCATTTATAATTAATAATTATTTAAATATGTTTTCAATGAATGTTATACTTCGATTTTTATTAGGTATTGATTATCCATATGAAAATGTTGATGAAACAGTTGGATATGTTAAAAGCATTAAAAGTTTCTTTGCAGTTGCTGGTCTCCCAATTCTATCAGACTTTATTCCTATCCCATTGAAAAAATCTGGTGTTTTCTTTGACTCTTATAAAGAATTAGAAATTGAAACTGATAAATTAATTGAAAAATTTAAAAAATCTAGAAATGAGAAAATTGAAAATGGAACATACAATGAAGAAGAAGATGAATCAATTCTATCAAAATTATTAAAAGAATATGAACATGGTAATATCACATGGGAATGTGTTTCACATACATGTATTGATATAATTTCCGCTGGTACTGATACTTCTGCAAATACATTGGTTATGGCATTGATTGAATTAATAAATAATCAAGAAATTCAATCTAAAGCTTTTTCAAGTATTAGATCATCATGTTTAAATGATTCAAATGATGATGATGATGATGATGAAATTGTAATCACTCATAGTAAATATCGTTCATTATTACCTTACATTTCAATGATAATTAAAGAAACATTTAGAAAACATCCAATTGCTTTACTTGGTTTACCACATGTTACAACTGAAGATGTTGAAATTGATGGATATAAAATTGAAGCTGGTACATATATCATTCAAAATATTTTCTCAAGTCATAGAAGTGATAAAATTTTCCAATCACCAAATGAATTCATTCCAGAAAGATTCTTTGAATCATCTCAAAATCAAGGTTTAATTCATTTTGGTTTAGGTGTTAGAGACTGTGTTGGAAAGTCATTAGCAGAGTGTGAAATTTTCACATTAATTGCAACCTTATTAAATAGATATCAATTTATTAATCCAAATAATTCAAAAAAATTAAATGATATTGGTACATTTGGTTTGGCTCAAGTTTGTCCAGATACTAATATTATTTTAAAAAAAAGAATTTAAAATAAAAATAAAATAAAATTAAAAAATTAAAAAATAAAGAAATATTAAATTAAAATAAAAAAAATAAAAAAATTAATTAATTGGTACTAGATATTTATTATTGTCGATATTAATTAATTTTTTTTTTTTTTTTTTTCTTTATTAATAAAATAAAAATATCCTGGTTATTTTTTTTTTTTTTTTTTTTATATGAACAAATTTCATGATTTTATTTTAAAAAAAAAAAAATTATTAATAACTCACATCGGTAATGAAATCAAAAATCAAAAAGGTTACAAATTATAAAATGCAGGGTAAGATTTTAAAATTACAATAAAAAATGATGAATGATGGTGAAACACGACAAGATATTTTCAAGTCAAATTATTTTTTATTTTTTTTTTTTTTTTTTAAATTTTTTTTTTTTTGCGAGTTTATTCGTGTTTTTTTGTTTTTTTTTTTTTTTTTTTTTTTTTTTAATCAATTGATTAAATAATAATAATAAAAATGGATTATTTTAAAACATTAGAAATTAATAATTTTAATGATTATTTAAATCATTTGATTCAAGGTAATAAAGTTGTAATTGGTACAAGTATCCTTGGTTTGGTAATTGCAATTTTCATTTTCATTAAAATCAAGTTAATGAGATGTATTGAATTGGATACCAAAATATTACATGAATGCACTAAAAAAGGTGTTGGTTTACCAATTGATGAGGCCTTTGAAGCTATCCATAAAGAATTAATTAAACACTATCCACAATTCATTACTGCTAAACGTAATTGGTTATTATTTAATGGTGGTGGTGCTATGGTAAATATAAATAACTATTTAAAAAAAAAAAAAAAAAATTAGTAATCAATCAATAAATAAATTAATAAATAAATAAATATATATATATTTTTTAGGGTCAAATGTGTGTATTACATGCATCATTATCAGAGTATCTTATTTTCTATGGTACTCCATTATACAGTCAAGGTCATAGTGGTCGTTATTTAATGGATGTTTATGATTTTATGATTCAAGGTACTACTAAACAATTCTTCCCAGGTAAATTCCAATCAATTGATTTCCCAGCTGGTAAATTCTCTTATTTACCAATGATGGTTGCAAAAGGTTACTGTTGTGAACCAAATTCATGGATGTTGGAATATGGTCGTGGTGTTATCCCATTGGCTTTACCATACTTTTTATTCTCTTCAATCTTTGTTACTCTTGATATCGTTCCTTGGATTTCTGCTGTATTTTATGTTGGTAGAGAAGTTACAAAGAATTTATTAATTAGAAGAAAGATTTAAAAAATACCACCTAAAATCTCTATATTGAGATTTATCCATTTTTTTTTTTTTTTTTTTTCAAAAAATAATTACAAATTATTTTATCGATCAATTTCAAAAAAAAAAAAAAAAAAAAAAAAAAAAAAAAAAACAATTAGAATTGATTCAAATAAATATTTTTAAAAAATTATTCAATATTACCCGTATTTTATTATTATTATTATTATTATTATTATTATTATTATTATTATTATTAATTATTATTAATTATTAATTATTATTAATTATTAATTATTATTTTTTTTTTTTTTTACCCACAAAATCCAATCAAAAAAAAATAAAAAAAAAAATTAAAAAATAAAAAAAAAAAAAAGTTTTATAAATATAATAATATAATAATATTTGATAAATAATTTATTATATTTATTTCCTTTATTTTATTTATTGTTTTTTTTTTTTTTTTTAATTTTTTTTTTTTTTTTTTTTTATATTTTTTTTTATAATATTCTTTTATTTATTTTTCAGAGTAGAAAAATTAAAATTAATTTGAAAATTATAAAAAAAATGAAATTCCTTTTTTATTTTTTTTATTTTTTTTTTTTTTTTTTTTTTTTTCATTTTTTATTTTTTAATTTTTTTATTTTTAATTTATTTTTTTATTTTCAACAACACACAAACTCATAAACAATTACAACTATAGGGGTTTAATATTACAATACCAATAGCATATATATAATTTTAAAATAAATAAAACTATGGAAGACCCTGATATTTTATCAAACTTTTTATCAATTACAGGTTGTGATGATTCTTCATTGGCTACAACCATTTTAGAGGTAACGTAATTATGGAAAAATAAAAATAAAAAAAAAAAAAAAAAAAAATTAAAAAATTAAAGGCTAACTTCAAATAAACATATTTTAAAAAAATATTTGCACAAAAAAAAAAAAATTAAAAAAATAAAAATAATAATTAAAAAATAGAACAATAATTGGGATGTTGAAAGAAGTGTAGATTTCTTTTTTACAATGAATGATCCATCAAATGTGAAACCAACAACATCATCAAAAAAGACATCATCCCCACCAACAGCATCATCATCATCAGCATCATCAGAATTTGACTACAATGAAGATGAATTCAGAGATCCAATTCCTCAGAAAATGGATAAATTAGTAGATCACTATTATCAACCAACTCAAAGAAGTTACCAAAAACAAACCAATGTCTTTGAGGCATTTAGAGATTTTGAGAAAGAAAGAGGTATAAGTATGTTTATTAATATTTTTTAAAATTTGATTTGATTTTATTTTATTTTAAATTTAATATTTATATATTTTTTTTTTTTTTTATTTTTTATTTTTTATTTATTTTTATAATTTTTTTTTTTTACAAAAGATCAAGATAAGGCAACAGAAAAACAAAAATCACTATCAGAATTATTTAAACCACCATTAGATATATTAACATTTGGAACATTTGATGAAATTAAAAAGATGGCGGAACAAAAGAAATATTTTGTATTAGTAAATATTCAAGATGTTCAAGAATTTGATTGCCAAAAATTGAATAGAGATACATGGTCAAACAAAGATTTAAAAGAGTTAATAGGTGAAAATTTTGTATTTTGGCAAGTGAATAGTGCAAATCCTGAAGGAAAATGGTTCACTCAAATCTATCCAGTTTTTAAATTTCCTTATATTGCAATCATTGACCCAAGAACAGGTCAAAAATTACAAGATATGACTGGATTTATAGATGCAGAAGAGATGGCTCAATATTTGGTTACATTTTTATCAACAAATTCTTTCAGTGGTCAAATTGATCCACCACCATCATCCTCTTCATCTGGTGCCTCTAAAAAACAAAAGAAATACAACACAGAAGATGAAGAATTAGAATTAGCAATTGCGTTATCATTAAAACAAGAACAAGAGAGAAATTCAAAAAGTGGTTCAACCTCACCACTATCACAACAACAACAACAACAACAACAACAAAATAATAATAATAATAATAATAATAATAGTAACAATAATAATTCAACTTCAACAACAACTACAACATCAACTACTACTACTAAAATATTGGGAACAAATAATAAAAAAGATGAAAAAGAAGATGAAGATGATGTTGAAGAAAAAGATGAAGATTTTGAAGATGATGATGAAATTGAAGAGGATAACTATGATGATAATTATTATTACGGAGAAACAGTTCAAAAAGAAATATCAGAAGAAGAACAAAAGAAAGTTGAAATTAAACAACTCGTTGAGAAAATACAAGTTACCAGTAAAATTGGTACTGAAGGTGATTGCATCATTCAAGTTAGATGTCCCGGTGGTGAAACATTAAAAGGTCAATTCCATAGCCATGATCAAATTAAAAATATCTACTATTATGTTCAAGTTAAAACTGGTATTTCAAATTTCAAACTATTTACCTCTTTTCCAAAGCTTGACTTGTCTGGTGAATTAATGTCCAAAACTTTAAAAGAATTAGATTTGGCACCAAGAGCTGTTCTTAATATGCTACAAGAATAGATTTTTTTTTTTTTTTAAAAATCTTTTTTTATTGTATAATTATTTTTTTTTTTTGAAAAAAAAAAAAAAAAAAAAAGAAAACTTGGTTAAATAAATACATATTGAACAAACATATAAATGAATCTATTTAGTGCTTGATTTTAATATATTCTAGTTTTAAAAATTTTTTTTTTTTATTTTAGATAGGGTAATCATAAAAGGTTTTAAAATTTTTTTTTTTTTTCTACAGATATTAATTAATTATTTGTGAGATCTAGAGCAATAGTAAATGTTTTTTTTTTTTTTTTAATTTATAACACTAAATAATTAGATAATAAAATTAAAATTAGGATTTAAAAAGGCTATTATTATTTTTTTTTTTATCATTATTTTTGATACCCAGTTTTAAATATTGTATCTAGAATTTTATAAATTTATCAAACAATAAAACTTTCTTTAAATGAATTGATTGAAGGAGACTATTATCAGAATCACTTGACTTGAAAAATATAAACTTTGCAAGTTACTTTTCTTAGTTATTTGTTTTAGGAAATGGTTTGAATATTTAAAACTTATTAGAACTTTTGGATTAATTTTAAATTTTTTTTTTTTTTTCTATTTTTTATACTAAAATCCTTTAAACTATCTAAATTAACATACAACTCATACATAGAAAGTTTTAATGATGAAATTGATCAAATTTAACAATTGGTTGAATGATTTCAATACCAAATAGTAAGAAACTTAAAGAGGTTTCAAGATAAATATAAGCCAACGAAAAAAGGATCAATATCATATGAAAAAAGGAGTGGAATACCTAGAGCATTGACCAGAGACAAAACGCTCAAAACTCTAGATAATAAACCAATTCATATACCAACAAAAATCTGGAAAATCAATTGAAGAATAACATGGATTTCTTAATTTTTTTTTTTTTTTTTTTTTTTTTTTTTTTTTTAATATTGGATTAACAAGATTGATATATGTCTATCTGTGTTAATACGAGTTTTATTTAATATTTATTTAAAGGCTTATCATTTAAGCTGAAGGGTTATTTTAATCATATGAATTGATCAAAAGATATAATATTTGGGAGAGATGATTCTGGAATACAATAGTAATTAGCTGTTTTTTTTCTTAGCTTGATCGTTGAAGTGAGAAGGATCTTAGGATCTTTGAAGTTATTATGGTCTTTTGCTGATAAGTTTTTCAGATCTTTTGCTTTTTTGATGTATTCTAGAGTGGCCAATTTGTGCCATTTCTTTAGAAGGGAGCTGTATGATAGTGATTCATCTGTTAAAGGATCTTCACTGTATATTTGATTGCAAATCCAAATCCAAATGTTGTGGAGGATAAGGGCCATTAGGTTTCTATATGCGAATGATCTGGTTAGATCATATTCTATTGCTTTATAGTTCCATTCAAAGTATTCTTTGTGGAATCTGTCGTTGGCGTAATCTGCATTCACTTCTTGATCTTTTTTGGCTGTCGGTGATAATTTTGGAGTTATTCTATTAATGAAATTGTTATTTTGCCTAATTCTTGTATGGTGCCAGTTTTTACCTTTGCCTGTGGTAATATAGATGAAATTTTTGAGTTTATTTATTTTTATGAATTGTTTTGTTTTCTTGCATGAGAAGAACAGGTGACCGTATGGGTCTTTGCTCATATCTTCTTTGCAGAGTGGGCATTGTTTGTTGTGAAGGTAGTTTATTGGAAGGCATCTGGCATGGAATCTAAACATTGTGTCTCTTGTTTTAGGGTCTTTTATCTTCAGTATGTTGTTGAAGAGTTGATTATAGCTGTAGCCTCTTAAGTTTAGAGATGATTGGAATTCCGTTTTAGGGATGGTTGGATTTTGGTCTTGAATTGTGGTATACCATTCTGCCAGTGAAAGTGGTCGTCCATTTTCGTTTTTTATGGATGTGAGATTATTGTTGAAGATTGCTTTTTTTATTCTTATTTTGTTCCATTCGTCTAAGTTTTCTTTTAGGTATCTGGATGTGAATTTGTTTTTTTGAATCTGATATTCCCAGCTTTTGTGATGAGATGAGTTTGTTTGTTTGGTTTCTAGTGCTAGGATGAACTGGTTTATGATCCAAAGTTTCTGCGCCAGTTGTCTCAATTCTATATTCCAAATGTTCCAGCCCCCTACTTTTAGTGGGTATCTTGCTCTTTTGGTTCTCATTAAATTAATAACTTGAAATCCACTAGCATTTTTGTTGTTTGGTGCCGATAAAAACCATTCGACTAATTAATTGATTTGGTTTAATTCCTCTTCCTTAAAGTTCTCTACATATGAATAGTAGGTTAATTTAGAGAGTGCGAATGCTTTGAGGATGTTGGTTTTGGTTTTGATTGTTGAGTCAGTGGTTTTCCATAGTACTAAGGATGATCTTATTGTGTTTAATATTTCTGGCATTTTTCTTGTTATCCCTTTACCTGTGAAGAAGTATCCCAAGTATCTTTCTGGATTTGTAGATATTGGAATTCTTTGGTTGGTATTGTCTGGGTTGCCTATAAGAATTGATGAAGATTTGTCCATGTTAAGTTTTGAGGAAGTGGCTTTGCAAAATGAATTGAAGTGTTGTAGTACTAATTCAAGTTGTTGAGAGTCTGGGACCATTGAAGCCGAGTCGTCTGCAAAGCTTTGGAATTTCTCTCTGTGGTTGCTGTTGTTTAGAGGAAGGCCAGTAATTCGGTCATCTTGTAAAATTTTTCTAGCTAAAGCCTCTATTACAAGGACGAACAGGGTGGGTGATAGTGGATCTCCTTGTTTAACTCCTCTTTTGATCTCAAAGGGTATAGTAGTTCTACCATTAATTTCAATTCTTGCTTCAGATTTGGTGAGTAGATTCATTATCAGGTTGATTATATTGGTTGGAATGTTGATGTGTTGTAGTGATCTAAGTATTGAACCGTGTGAGATCGAGTCAAAAGCTTTTTCGAAATCATATAGTGTAATTATTCCGTTAATTCTTTTATCATTACAATAGTTGATTAATTCGTTCATTGATATGATATTATCTAGAATGAATCTGCCTGGTACGAAACCTTTTTGATTGTGGTTGATCACTTTCGTTAGTATTGGGATTATTCTATTGTTTATTAGCTTTGAGTGGATTTTATATATACAGTTAGCCAGTGTAATTGGTCTTCTGTTTTTGATTAGTTCGGGGTCTCCCTTTTTAGGTATCGTGATAATGAGGCCTTCTTTGTAATTTTTGCTAATTAGATGAGGATTTCTTAGAGTGTCGTTGAATGCTGAGGCCAGTATTGGAGCTAGTTTTTCTTTGTGTGTTATGTAGAATAAGTTTGGAATTCCATCTGGACCTGGAGATTTGTGTGGGTTCAGTTGTTTTATTACTTCTAGGATCTCTTGTGAGGTGAATTCATTTTCAAGGTTGTCCCATGTTGAGTCCCTGGTCACTGTCCAATTTTCCAACATTTCGTAATGAGATGGTGGGTCATCTTCTTTGTAGTCATAAAGATTTGAGTAATATTTTACGTATTCTTCTTCGATCAATTCCTGTTTGTTGATTGTTCTACCTTGTGCATCTTTTACTGCGTTGATGGTGAAATCATTGTGTCTTTTCTTGATTCTCGCGGAGATGTACTTGAGTGAGGTTTCTTCGCAATAGTTGTTCAATTCTTGTTTAAGTTGTTCTTCTCTTTTTTTAGATTCATTTATTGCTGAAAGGGTTGCGAAGGCTTGGTCTTTAAATTCTGTCTCTAGTAGGGAGATTAGATTTTTGATGTTTGCCTTATTGTTGTAGTCGTTTTGTTTTTGAAATTCGGTGTATAGTTGTTTTATTTTGTTCAGTAAGCTGTTGAGTTGAGAGAAGGAAATAGAGTTATGGTTGGCTGACAGCTCCCTTGAATAATCGTTAAGTAGGAAGTCTATTTTCTTAAGCATTATGCTTGAGAGGATTGAGGATTTTTTTAATCTCCATCTGCGCTTGTTCATCTGTATGTTGGGTAGAGTGAAAGTGGTTGATAGGAAGTTGTGATCTGATAGAGGTATGTCGTTAATTTTTGGGGGGATTAGGTTCCTTAGGTATAATTGGCTGTAGTTGATTAAGCTATTGTTAAGGTATATTCTGTCTAGTCTCCTTTCCAAGATTCTTGTGAGGTTATTGTTTGTGTTGTGTATCGTTCTTGAGAAGGTGGGTCTTTTATTTAGTTGGTCCATATCCATTAGGTTATTTGAAATTCTGATGGCTTCGATTACTGTGGCCATCTCATCTGGGGATTGTGTTGTCAAGTTGCCTTGGTCATCATTTGATGTGTGATTGTCATTGAAGTCTAAACAGTTGAAGTCTCCTGCTATGATGTCGATGTTTTTATTAGGGTTAGACGTTAGGTTGTGGTATTGGTTGTTGAAGTGTTTGTTTAGTGTTGAAGCTAGTGTTTTTCTTTTATCAGGTTGGGCCGGGGTGTATATGGCCAAGATTCTCGTTGTGGTATCTTTTATTAGAATGTCTGATATTATTAGTCTACCTTCTATTATGAATATTGGTGAGAGTTTTATGTTTTGGTTGTTGTGGTTTAGTATTCCTATTCCGTTGCCTCTGTTGGTTGCACTAATGATGGAGCCAGGAAATAGCTGGTGTGCTTGTGTTGCGTCAGCATTGAGTTCATTGACTATGGTTAGTGCCAATGAGTTTGGGGGGGATTGGGATTTGATAAAGTCTGTTTTGTTTTTGAAGGAGGTGTCAGTGCCCCAACCTCTGACATTCCATTGGTTGATTTTGATTACTACTATTATGAGATGATATCGATCTCCTCTTGGGAGTCGTATAGCTGCGGTTTGGATGGTGAAGGGTAGATACTCTCTATGAAGCTCTCAATGATTCCTTTACTTTCTTTTTTGACAGGTGTCTTAGGGGTGGATGGGATGTAAGGGTTGCTTCTGTTTATTGTTGGTGAGAGTTGGGTGACTTCATTGTTTGAGTGGATTTCCTCGTTCTTGCGTTTATGTGATGGAGGGATGTTTAGTGTCTTCTCTCTGTTTTCCGAGGATGAATGGATGTTATTGCTCGTTTTGTTGGCATTGTCTTTTTGGATGGCGTTGGATGTTGTGGTAGTGGTTGTGGTGGGTTTAACAGATTAAGATTCTGCTGGGTTTTTGGGGGGAAGAGGTTGAGATGACTTTTTTGCTTGGGCTTTTTTCTCTTGTGTTGATTGTTTTTCAGACTGATTGTTTGCTGGGTTGTTTGTTTGTTGTTGTGGTTTTGGTTGAGAGGATTTGATTGCTATCCTGTTTTGGGTGTTAGGAGGATCTGTCATCTCATCTTCTAATGGTTCCTCCGTGTTGTTTGTCTCTACTTTCTTGTTTTTCTTTTGTGAGGAGTAGGTTTTGGTGGCCGTTCTGATGGTAAAGTTTGCGATTTCTGTAATGTGTTGGCCAGATTTCATTTGATCGCCTATTTTGCATTCTATTAGACCGAATACTATGAGGTGGTCGGTGGAGTATATAGTATTGTATATTGCATAGGGTATTTCTTCTGCAAAGGCAGTTTTGATGAGGGCGTCCACTATTCCTGCCTTTTCTCTGGGAATTCTTACTCTTCCTGTGAGGACGTGGAAGTCTCTACTGGAGGTGATGAAGGTTCCCAATTTGCTTCTATCTCTAATGATATTTAGGAGAGATTGTTCGTTTTTAATCATCAGGTGGATCATTTTTCTAGTTCCTTTGCCTATGTATATCTTGTCGAATGGGATATCGTAGTTTGAGAGTGTTTTTCTCATTTCTTCTAACCCCTTGAGATCCATTTTGGGGAATTCGAGTGTAATTGGGTAGAATCCGTTGTTCTTCTCATAGGTTGAGAGCGCAGTCATGTTCAATATGGTCTCGCAGTATTTGGAGATGTCTTTGAGGCCTATTGATAGTTTGGGGTAGGTCTCCTTTATCTCTGCTGTTTTTGTGGAGAATTCCTTAATGAAGTTCTCCGATGCCTCGTCCATATGGGTGGAGGGGTTGGCCATTTTAGCCGCGTCTGCGTAGGAATTCATCTCGATGGGATTCCTTTGAATCGGCGATTTGGTATGTTAGATCTGTAGATCGTGGGATTGGTGATTTTTTTTGAAAAATTGGTTAAAATTGACCGAGATTAAAGATAGAAAAGGATGAATTACTTTTCACGTGTATCTTGTATCCTCTTGATCGCGGTACGGTTTTTTTTTACATGGATTTCTTAATATTTTTAAACCATTAAAGGTTTCGAACCTGCGATCCTTCTTTTCATTTAAAAGGCTCCAATGAGGATCGAACTCATGACCTCTTCCTTACTAGGGAAGCGCAATACCACTATGCTATGGAGCCATTTCTGAAATTATAATATTTAATGAAAGATCCAGTCCGTAATTTTTTTTTTTTTTTTTTTTTTTTTTTTTTTTTTTTTTAAAAACATTAAGTATCAAATCAAAGCAACGGCCAGAAGAACAAAATAAATTAGACTCACTAATCTCGCTAAAGCTATTACAATTTAGCAGACAATGGAACTCACCTCTTCACGCAATAGAACTTCCTAAACATCTCAAAAAATACAATAATTCACTCAGTACTTTCTATAAATAAATAAAAAAAAAAAAAAAAAAAAAAAAAAAAAAAAAAAAAAAAAAAAAAATAAAAAAAAAAAAAAACTGTGGGACCCCAGTTTATTCAGAAATTTTCCGAATTTTAATCTTTTTAAGAAAAATTTTAAAAATTTGAAGAAAATTAAATGGAAATTCACAACAACACCACAATTTTTAAGCAACACAAATGCCTACAAAAAATAAGCGAAATTGTGGATAAAACTCAATTAAAAAAAAAACAATTCAAATACGTCATAAACATCAATCACGAACCAGACGATAAAATAAAAAAAGATTTAGAAAAAAGTTTGGACAAAAAAGATGTTTTAATCAAAAGTAATAATACAATTCAAAATTCGAAACAAAAAAAAAAAAAAAAAAAAAAAAAAAAAAAAAAAAAAAAAAAAAAAGGTAAACCAACCCCTCTTTTAGAGACCCTGTAAAAAAAAAAAAAAAATAAAATAAAATGAGATCTAACATCTCAAGGAGAAGCAAATAATAATTGCGTTATCCAATTCAAAAAAAAAAAAAGTCCGTAATTTTTTATTAAAGACTTTTCTTGGATAATGCAATTTAAAAAATTACGGACTTTTTTTTTATTATTTTTTTATTATTTTTTTTATTTAAATAAAAGATAAAGTCCATTATAATTGTATTAACATTTTTAATTAAAATAAATAAAAACCTCTGATGTATATAAAATAAAATTATAAAATAAAATGAAAAAAAAAGATAAAAAAATGAATATTTAGATAAATAAAAAAATTGTAAAAAAAAAATAGGAATGAAAATTTGTTTAGATAAAGTAAATTTGGTTAAATAAAAGCTAGCTAGAAGGTTGAATAAAGTTTTTTTTTTTTATTTTAAAGTATAGGAAATTTTACACGTAAAAAAAGGACATACAATCCTGTATTTTATTAACTTTCATTTTCGCTTTCATTTTCGCTTTCATTATCGCTTTCATTTTTTTGATTTCCATCAATTTCACTATTACTATTTTTTTTTTTATTATTATTATCTTTTTCTCTTTCTTGATTACTATTGCTATTATCATTATCATTATCACCATCATTATCGTTTTCATCATCATCATCATCATCATCATCATCATCATCATCATCATCATTATTATTTTTATTATTTTTATTTTTATTTGAAAAAGCACCAGCACAACCTTTACAACCACAACTGGAACATTCTAAAATTGTTCCTTTAGTCAAATCCTTTTTAGGCACTCTACAAATACAGATATGGCTTAAATCTTGAATACATTTAAGACAACAAAGTCTTTCATATCCAGGTTTTTTCCATTTTGCAATTAAATTCTTATCTGCATAACCTTCTGTCAAACAAAATTCATATAATTCTCTTGAGATTTCTTTGTTTTTATAAAATTTTTCATATACATATCTTGATCTTTGATGATGAATTCTAAATATTGGCCAATTTACTTCATTTTTACGTTTACCTTCGTATGGGCTTGCTTCGACTGTATAAAAAAAAAAATGAAAAATAAAATAATAAAAATTAATATATGTGTTAATAAATCAAATTAAAAAAGGAATTGTATAATAAAGTAGTTAATTACCTTCTCTCATTTTTATATCAAATTCATCCAATGTCGGTGATATAATATCCCATCCTCTAGGATATTTCTTTTTGGATGTTTTTATTTTTGGCATTACTTTATGCTGAGAAATATTTAATTACCAAAATAAAAAATAAAAAAAAATAAAAAAAATTTCGAAATTTTTAGGGGTTTTTTTTTTTTTTTTTTTTTTTTTATTTGTTTTTTTTTTATTTTTCACCAAAAAGATTAAGAAATCCAACAAAAAAGATTTAGAAATTGCACAATTAAATAAAAAATGTAAAACATTTATGGTAAAGATTCAAAAAAAATAAAATAAAATAAAAAATAAAAATATTTGTTTTTCTCAACACTTATTTTTGGTTTCAATTTCCAAAATAAAAAATTTATAAGTTTTATTATGGTATATATATAGAAAATCAAACTAATTTTTTTTTTTTTTTTCACATAATTTCTATTCATGACATTTTATATCTATTTTACTTATTTGAGCATCCAGATGAGGTAAGTCATTTAAATATATCCAACAAAATAATAACAATTAGTAATCAAAAAATAAAAGTAAAACTCTTTTGGTAAAAAAAAAAAAAAAAAAAAAAAAAAATTATTATAACAATAAAAAAAAAATATTATAATAAAAAATATTTAATATAACCAATTACTATTATCAAATTATTTTTTTTTTATTTTTTTTTTTTATTAACTCCCAATTTAATTATACAAATAATTTGTTATTTTTACTTTTTTTTTTTTTTTTAATTTTTTTTTATTTCTTTTTTTTAAAATTTTTAGTTGTTGCTATAATAAATTTTTATTATTATAACGAAATTTTACCTGTTTAAAATCAGATTACTGCCCCACACTCCCACATTTTATTTTTTTTTTTAATTTTTTTTAATTTTTTTAATTTTTTTTTAATTTTTTTTTTTACACCCAACTGGTGAGATATTTATTTTTAATTTTGTAGGCTGGTGTCAAAAAAAAAAAAAAATAAAAAAAAAACAAAAAAAAACAAAAAATTTAAAATAGTATGACATTAACTTATTTTCAGACTGGTATATGATTTTTTTTTTGTTTTTTTTTTTGTTTTTTATTTTTAAAAAATATTGTATAGAAAAAAAAAAAAAAAAAAACTTTTCAAAGCGATCAAAAAAAAAAATATAAATTAATATTTTTTTTTTTTTTATTTTTTTATTTTTTCTAAACCATCAACCACTGTCAAATAAAATTAATTAATTAATTAATATAAATAAATATCTAATTTTTTTTTTTTTTTTTCAAAAAATATCTAAATACAATATAATAAAATGAGCTCACAAAATACACCATCAGCTACATCACCAACTATTGAACCACAAAATACTAATAATAATAATAATGAATCACAAACCACTCAAGTAGCAGCACCAGCAAATACATGCGTACCAAATTGTAATAGTTGTACATCACCAAGTGTTACCAATTCCATTGAGATTGAACAATTGATTGCAAATAATCATGCATGGTCAACTAGAATTAAACAAGAGGATCCAGGATTCTTTGCTCATTTAGCTCAAGCACAAAAACCACGTTTCCTTTGGATTGGTTGCTCAGATTCTCGTGTACCAGCTGAACGTTTAACCGGTTTAGAAAGTGGTCAAATCTTTGTACATCGTAATGTTGCCAATTTAGTGATTCACACCGACTTGAATTGTTTATCAGTACTCCAATATGCCGTTGAAGTTTTACAAGTTGAACATATCATCGTTTGTGGTCACTATGGTTGTGGTGGTGTTGCAGCATCTTATGACAATCCAGAGTTGGGTCTTATCAATAATTGGTTACTCCATATTAGAGATCTCACTTTCAAACATGCCGAATTAATCGAAATGACTAAATCAAATAGAAAACGTTTATTATCTACCCTTTGTGAATTAAATGTCGTCGAACAATGTAACAATTTGGGTAACACAACCATTATGCAATCTGCTTGGAAAAAAGGTCAAAATGTTAAAATCCATGGTTGGATCTATGGTATCCATGATGGTTATCTCCGTGATTTAGGTGTTTCCGCTTCATCTCGTGAAACTTTAGAATTAAATTATAAAAATGCTATTCTTAAATTAAAAGATAATTGTTCATTAGGTGATAGTAATTAAAAAATATATATATACTTGATAATAAATTTAAAAAAATATAAAAAAAAAAAGAAATAATGTAAAAAATAATTCACAAAAAAAAACAAAAAAAAAAAAGTAATAAAAAAAAGTAATAAAAAAAAAAAAAGAATTAAAAAAAAAAGAATTAAAAAAAAAAAGTTTGGAAAAACGAATTAATTATGTGTCGTGTATCGTTTTTTCATGGAATTTTTCAAATATTTTCACAAATATTTATTTTTAATTTTTATTTTTTTATTTTTTTTTGTTTTTTTTTTTTTTTTTATTTTTTTTTTAAATTAAATTTTAAATTTTTTAATTTCATTTTTTTTTTTTAAATTAAAACACACACATACAATAAATTTTTTAGTTTTGGAATAATATAAAAAAGAAAAAAAAAAAAACAAACATATAATATAATAATAAAATAATATAGAAAACTTCCATAAAAATAATAAATTAAAACTTTGATTAATAAAAAAAAAAAAAAAATGCAAGTAGATAGAGATTTAGATAAAGTTGGTGTTCATTGTGCCATAAAAGATTGTAATTTATTAGGTATGTGTTAATGAAATATTAAAAAAAAATAAAAAAATGGGAATGAAAATATGAAAATGAAAATAAAATAGAGATATAATATAATAATATATTAATAAATCAAAAATTAATTTTTTTTTTTTTTTTTTAGATTTTTTACCATTTATATGCCAAGGTTGTCAAGGTCAATTTTGTTTAGAACATAAAGAAGAAAAAGAACATAAATGTCCGACTCCAATTGTAAAGATTGGTGGAACCACAGTTACATGTGATAAATGTGAGAGTATATTACCAGTACCAGTAAATTGTTTTGAAAAGGATATATTATCAATGCACCTAAGAAAAGGTTGCCCTAAAAAGACAACAGTAAATCAACATAAATGTTCATTTTGTCCAAAGATGGAATCAATTAAAATAGTTTGCCCAAATTGTAAAAATAATTTTTGTATAAAACATAGATTTGAACGTGACCATAAATGTAAACCTAGAGTTAATCCTCCCCTTCAACAAACTATTTCACCACATTTACAAAATTTATTATCTCAACTTAGAAATTCAAAACCTGTCAAAACAAATAGTTAAATATAAATAATAATAATAATAATAATAATGATATGATCAATCCTTATGAATTCATATAAAAACTGTACAAATAAATTCTCATAAATAAACATATGACATGCGCCACAATTTTTTCTTTTTTAAATTATAATTTTTTTCTTTTAATTATTAATTATTTATAAATTCTTTATTTATTTATTTCTATTTTTCGTTTCCAATTATATTATTTTCATTTTATTATTATTATTTTTTAATTTTAAATCATATTTAAAATAACTTTTTTTAAACAACTATTAATAAATAAAACTAAATATAAATTATCCAAAAAAAAAAAAAAAAAAAAGAAAATATATTAAACTTAATTAAGTAAATAAATTAAAAAGAGTATTATTAAAATTTTTTATTAATTTTTATTTAGAAATGTAAATGTGTGTAATTTGTTTAAATGATTATTTATTAAAATAATAAAGTGGGTATAAATTTTTTTTTTTTTTTTTTTTTTTATATTTCATAAACCAAATATTTAATTTAAATTAAAATATTATTAAAGAAATAGAAAAATAATATATATAAAAATGACACTTTTTAGTATTTATAATTTTTAATTTTAATTTATTATTATATTTAATATTTTATATTAATATTTTTTTATTATTATAATTTTTATAGATTCCATTTCATCTATTTCAAACTCGACTGGTATCTCTAAAGAAAGTTTAATTGGAAATTTAAATAGTAATGGAATTGCAACTGGTAATATTAGTGTTTCATGGTTAGGTGGATTTGATGGTTGCGGTGGTTGCGGCGGTGGTTGTGGAAAAAACGATTTTTTATATTCATCTTTATAAACACTTGGTTTATTATTTATTTTCGTCATTTTAATCATTTTTGTTTTATTATTTATTTTCATCATTTTATAAAAATTATAAAATTAATGGTAAAAAATCAAATGTTATCCAATTTGATTCATCATTCTTTGTTAAATTATCACCATCATCACCATCAGTTCTACATAATGGAGGTATAATGGCCAGGTGGATGAATGGAACAAAAAGTACGGGTATACCCGAACCACTAACAGAATCAACGGCGGCACAATTAGTTTCCAACTTTTTGTTTTAGTTTACATAATAAGACCATAACATAACGCATACCAAACTCTGGTGGATTACCAAAGAAACTAACCAATGGTGTATACATTGATTCAACTGACTGTGACTATATTTGAAGAATATCAAGCATTCATGATATTTTGAATGATTACTAGAGGATACAAGATTCACATAGTTTTTCAAGAATTGCAGTGGTTGGATCATGATTTTATGATTTCAAAATACGTTCAAAATTTAAATGAACATCCATGAAAATTCTTCTTTTTTTCTTTTGAATCTTTATCTTTATTACTATTATTATTATTAATTATTATTATTATTTTTATTATTATTAATATTTCCAAAATAATTTTTTTTTTTAATTTATTTTTGGTTGTTTTATTTTTTAGGGAATAAAATAAAGTAGTTGGAGTAAAAAAAAAAAAATAATTCGTGATGATCATTAAATGGTTCATACAGATATAAAACGCACACTATTAGTTGAAAATGATGGTAGATTCTTTATTGGTGATTTTGGAAGAGCAAAGAAAAAAAATAAAATTAAAAAAAATTATAGTTTAAATAAAAAATAAAACAATATTATATTGTATAAGGAAAATTTTAAATAAAAATAATAATAAAAATAAAATAGTAATAATATATATATGTTTTTTTTCAACCTTTAGTTCAATAGACTTTATTATTAAATATTTTTTAAATTATTTAATTTGATTAAATTTAATCATGGGTAATTTAATTTAACTCTTAAAGTTTTACTTCTCTAGTTAATTTTGAAGACCATGGACACCAGAAGCAACTATTGAATTATATATTTATTTATTTATAAAAATTATAATTATATGTTAATCAAATTGTATTTTTTAATTTTTCAAAATTATATTTAATTAAATACATACCCTGGGAGGAAAGCAATTATTTATTGTTTTATTATAATAATATTAATAATATTCATCATCCCAACAGTTTAAAAAACACTCAAGTAATTGATTTTTTTTTATTAATATTATTTTTTTAAACAATAGAAAAAAATAAATTTATTTCATTCTCAAATAATTATTCAATTGTAAATAACAAATTTAAATAAAATAAAAAAATAAAATATTAAAATGAAATTATTATTAGTATTATTATCTCTTCTTTTAACATTTTCATTATTGGTACAATCTGAAACAGCCTATTTTGGTTTAAAAACCCATGGATACCAAAATGAATTTATTTTCAAATTAACTGATTCAGGAAAAATTAAAAAAGCCAGAGATATTTTGTCTGGAGGTGAGTATAAAATTTATAAAACATTGATAATAACAATAATAAACATCATTTTTTATATAAATACATATGCTAACAATATTTAATATAGAGGAAACTGATGAAGTTCATGTAATGGGTAGAATTAAAAAGACAAATGAAGACTATAATCCACGTAAATATTCTTTTGATTTTTTATTTAAAATTTAATTATTATTTAATTATTTTATTAATTTCATTTCATCACTTTTAGATTTTTCCTTTATTATTGACCCAGATACAGTCACATTTTTTGAGATGGCTATTGAAGTTTGTGATGCCCCAACTGATTATGTTCAAGACCAGAGAAATCCAATGTAGCCTCATCTGAATGCATGGCGAAGATCCATTGTATCCTGAAAGACCAATTAATTCCAATGTGGCTTCATCTGTTGCAAATCGATTTTCATTTTTTAAATCTTATAATAATCTATTAAAAATTAATAAAATTTCTTTTTTTTTAACATATTTTAATATTATATATTAATTTTTAATAAATTTTATTATTAGTATTATTTTTTGATAATATTAAAATAATAATACTAATAATAAAATTTATTAAAAACTAATAATATTTTTTGATTATTTTTTATAATAAATAAGGAATAAAATATTTAAAAAAAATAAAAATTCATATATTTTAATATTTTTTATTTAAATATTTATTGTACACCCATTATTTTTTATCATTTTATTATAGTTTTTAATATACAATATCATATATTATATTACTATAGTTTAATGTTTTAAAAAATGAGAAATTACAATAGTAAAATTTCTCACAATATGGTAAATCAATAAATTTTTTATAATTTAATGACAAATTAATATTCAATTTTAATTAAATAATATTAGATTTTATCAATTTTTAATTTATTAAAAAATATTTTTATTTTGGCCAGATAATTTAATAATAAAGTGTGATTAATTATTAATTAGAAATTGATATTAGTTTGTTAAAAATTTTATTAAATCATAATATTGTTTCTTAAAATATGAGTTTTTGTGGTAGTTTAATTTCTCACAAAATAGTAAAATTTCTTAGGTTTTTTTCTCCGGTGTTATTATTATTATTATTATTATTATTATTATAATTATTATTAATTATAATTAATTATTATTATTATTGTAAAAATCAATTGATATTAAAAATTTGAAATCACTGAAAAAAAAAAAATAATAACCACATTAAAGATCGGTCGTGGTTAGATCTCCAAAAAAAAAAAAAAAAAAAAAAAAAAAAAAAAAAAATATTATTAACAGTGTGCTGGTAAAAATTAATTTATTTGAAATTTTTTTTTATTTGTTTTAATTCTAATTAAGACAGAGGAGAGTTAATGAGGTTGAAAAAATAGAAATAAAAACAAAAATAAAAATAATTACTACATCAAAAATAAAAAAAAAAAAAAGTAGAATTAAAGAAAACTAAATTTTTATTGGAGTAATTATTTTATTTAAGAAAATAAAAAAATATTATCTCATGATTAAATATTTTATTTATCAGATATAACTTCTATAGAAAATAAATGGATTGAAAATCTTGAGATTGGTAATAGAATTACTGAGAAATCCTTTCCTACATCAAATTTTGGAGTTTCAAATACAAATCTATCATACAATTGATAACTTCTATTTTGATGGAATGTTAAACGAGTAACCAAGTTTTTACTTGATCCTTGAGTATGAAAACTGTATGTTTTATTTAAATAATAAAGGTCATCAGATCCAGAGGCAAGAATTCTTCTAATTTTATTAAGTTCATATCCATTTGAGTTTGTTTTTATTACTTTTAGTTGAAAGTTATTTGGTATATATTCATAGGTTTTATTTAAGTGATATGAATAATAAATTCTGATTTTAACTTGATTGTTTGGCTTGGATAACAAAAAGCTTTGAATGAAGGCTATATCATAATTTGGTTGATTTTCAGTGGCAACAAAAGTTATATCAACAGCATCATCTGAAACATACTTTCTATAGGGATAAGATTGAACGTAAATTCCATAGCATCCTGTTAAAAAATCAAAAGATTGTTGAGGTCTTTCATAAGGCAACGTCCAAACTACACCTTTTTTAATATTTCTACCAACATCTGCAAAGTCACGAATAATAATTGTTCCACTATCACCTTTCTGTGTATTATCTCCACGTTCCCAACTGATTCTTTCACCTGTTGAGGATGTCGAGGTTGGTTTATAAACTACGTCACGGTCATATCTTGTAACATCTGAGTACAAGAATAGTGAAATAGTTCCGCTCCAATCTGGTACTGGAAATTTATCATTACAACGCCAATTTCCATTTGAATTTGTGGCACATCTATTATCATTTTGAATTAATATTTGTGGTAAAATAATCATATAATTTGAAAACACCTATTTAACATGTAATCATAATAAAGAATTAGAAAAGAAAAAAAAAAAAAAAAAAAAAAAAAAAAAAAAAAAAAAAAAAAAAAAAAAACTTACTTCAAGTGAATGTAATCGAATTTTAGCACTAAATATTATATCTTTGTTTGTTCCATTTACAATTCCTGGATGTAAACCCATTGAAATTCCATTATAATTAGCATCACGGAGTAGTGCTGAGTATAATACTGCAGTATCAATATACAATTTGGCTAAGAGGCTAATACGAGTTGGATCTGAAAATTGTATTAAACAATCTTCCAATTTACTTAAAAAAACATAAAACACTGGTGGTAAATTGTTTTTAGTTTCTTCTGTAGTTAAACCAGTTGCACCAAATTCTTTTTTCCATATATTGAGCATATCCATATAATTATCTGAAGATTTTTTCAAAGTTTTAAATTGATATCTGCATGTTTGAAGAACACTTGCATTAATGGCTCTATTGGTATAGATTTTCATATCTTTTGCCATAAATTCCATCCTTTCGTTAAACTCTTTCATTCTAAATTAAATTAAATTTTAAAACTATTTGTAAATATATTTACAATATATATATATATCTTTTATTTTTATAAAAAGTGTTTTACTTACGTTACTTTTGGTTCTTCTGGTTGTTTTGGATAAAACTAGATTTTTAAAATTAATATTTTAAAGCTTTTTTATCATAATTTAATAATTTAATAATACATACCAAATTGAATACAAAATATAAACAAGAATCTATGGCTGCACCATAAACTGGAATACTACAAATTCCTAAAATGAAATATAATTAGTTTTTATTTTAAAATTAAAATTTCAATTTTAATTAAAAGAAAGAAAACTTACCACCTCTAACCAAACCAATATAATCTGGTAATGTGGGATCATTTACTAAATGAGCATCATTTGAAGGTAAAAGTAATAAACATAAAAAAACAATTAGAGATAAAAAGATAACTTTTTTCATTTTGATAAAATCGATAGTAATTAAATTTTTTTTTTTTTTTTTAAAAAAAAAATATAATGTATTTTAAAATTTAAAAAAAAAAAATATTAGTTTAAATAGTATTATCTGAAATTTTCCTTTGCTTTAAAAAATAATGATTGTTGTGAATTAATTGACCCATAATATTTTAAAGGATCAAACATTTTGTTTTTTTTTAAAAAATCTTTTGATTTTTTAAAAGTTGCCCAATAAATTTTACGATTCTCAATTTAAATTAATTAATTAAAAATTAAATTGAAAAAAAAAAAATTTATTGGGTCTAATATTTTAAAAATCAATATCTTTGGGTTTTTTTTTTTTTTTTTTTTTTTTTTTAATTAAAATATTAATTTGATTAGCCCATTCAATGATTTTTAATTCAAGATTTTTTTTTTTTTTTATAAATTAATTAAAAAATTAATTAGATTGGCCCACAAGCTAAAAATCTCCAAACCAGATTTCTTTCCTTTTTTTTTTTTTTTTTTTCGTCATAAATTTTATTTCAAAATTACATAATAAAACTAACCGTTTATTTAAATAAAACTTTTTTCAATAACCAATCTATTTTTTTTTTTTTTTTTTTTTTTTTTTTTTTTTTTTTTTTTTTTTTTTTTTTTTTTTAAATTCTTTTTTTAAATAAACAAACTACATTCTATTTAATTTATTATAATAATTAAATCTAAATTTAAATAATATGAAATTATTATATATTGTAGTATTTTTATTATTTGCTATAAAACTTTGTTGTTCAGAGTATTGTGGAGAAACTTATTGCGTTGAAAATAGAAATTGTTATTCATTTATAGGTTGCAGAAATTCAACATGTTTATATGAAACAATAGATTTAGATGATGAAGTTGATTGTACAGTAGACACATGTAGTGATAGATATGGTGTTAAAAATACTCCAAATAATTCATTATGCCCACCAGAAAATTTATGTGATATGTTTCTATGTGATACTCAAAGTGGTTGTGTTGCTATACCAAAAGTAAATTGTCCAGCACCAAACCCATGTCAAATTCCATTAGGTTGTAATAGAGAAACTGGTATTTGTGAATACGATGAAATTGATTGCCATGATGATAATGAATGTACCAACGACTATTGTGACCCAATACTTGGAGAATGCGTCCACTTTTCCAATGATACCATTTGTTCAAATAAAGCAAGTAACTTCTCTACTTGTGTCCTAAGTGGAGTATGTGGAGAGTTTGGCTGTAAATACGTAGAAGATAATTGCAATGATGGTAATCCATGCACAGATGATTATTGCGATTTTAAAAACGGATGTGTTTCACAAAAAAACGATTGGAATTGTGATTCACTAAGTGCATGTTCCGAAGGTATATGTACCGACAATGGATGTGTTCAACAAGAGGTCGATTGTGATGATGATAACCCATGTTCAGAAGATTTTTGTCATCCCTTATTTGGATGTGGTTCAATATTAAATGATACTATTTGTACAAATGGTAATAAATGTGTAAATAGTACATGTACTGAAGATGGTTGTTCATTACCAGTTCCAATAGTTTGCCAAGATGGAAATCCATGTTCTGATGACACCTGTAATCCCTCCACTGGTTGCCAATTCACATTGAATAATTCAAATTGTAATGATGGAAAGAAATGCACTATAGATCAATGTGGTCTAAATGGTTGTACACATACAAATATTACATGCCCACCAAAAAGAGTTGTCGACATTATTCTTATAGGATTAATTTGTAGAAATCACTACTGTGATCAATCAACTGGAAATTGTGTTCCTGATATGAATTCAGTATCTCTATTATGTATATAAATACAACCAAAAAAAAAAATAAAATAATAAAAAAAAATAAAAAATAAGTAAAAAACAAATTTTCATAGTAATAATAAAATTTAAATTAGAATTTTATTTTAAGTTAATTTTATTTTATTTTTTTGTTTTATTAATTTTTCTAATCTTTTGTTATTACAAATTTCAATGATTTTGTTTGTTTTTTTTTAGTTAAAAACTAAACAATCATTTTCTTTAATTTTTAATATAAAATAAAATAATTTTTCAGGTAATATAATATTTGATGGTGATATAAAAACTGATACAGATAATTTGCAAAGAAAGTATAATTATCTTTTTGTAAAAGAGTAGAAAATATGGATTTTCTGGAAATGGTTGAATTTGCACGAGTATCAAGTGAGAAATCTTGAAAATCAGAAATTCCCAATAACCTTTCTTTGTATAGGTATTTTAAAATCTCTAATCTATTATTGATAATAAGATGACAAATTTGATTTGAATTAATTTCAAGGGAATTCTTTTTCATATTATAATTATTTGAAACGGTCGAATCGAATTGTATTATTTCAGAGTTTTTAAAAGTTGGATAGTTTAAAAAGAAATTTAAAACTTGAATATTACCCAATTGAATTGATAACATTATTAATGGTGTAACTCCATTTGATGATTGAAAATGAATGGATGGGAAAAAAATATTGTAAAAGATCTAATCCAATTGTTTTTATAAGTGAAGGTAATTATTTCTTTATTTTTTCATCAAATGAATGATCTAAAGAATAAATTGATTTTAACCTACTGGAATCTAAAAATTCAATTAAATGTTCAAAAATATCACTTCTCTTAAAGAAACAACTGGTAATTGAATTTGAAGATTTAAAATCTAAAAGAAATTCATTATGACTTGTTAGATTCCAATCTGCACCTAATGAAATTTTTGAACTTAAAAATTGTTTATTCTTTAAATTTGTAAATAATCTATCCACATTTAAACTTGATTCTCTAAAACTTGGATCCAATGAAAATGGTGATGATGTAAAATATTGAATTTTACAATTTGATTCTTTAAATGATTCAATAAGGTTACTAACTAAAAAATATCTTTTATCAACTGATAAACTATAAAAATTATATCCTTTGGTATAATTGAATTACATTCTTTTGAAAGTTGAAATAATTTTATAATTAATTCATCTGAAAATCCTTTTTCAATTGATTTCTTTATAATTTCAATATTTATAATATTATTTTTTGAAATTTTAAAAATTATTGTAATTTTTTCAATAATTGATAAATCAATTGAAAAAATGATTTGATTTTCACCATCACCACTAACTTGTGATATATTTGTAAAAATTTCATTTAATATTTAATTTTCTTTTCCTTATTATCTTCTTCCTCTTCTTCTTCTTGATCATTATCATAATCATTATCAAATAATGAATTTAAAATAAAATCTTTAAATAAAAATGAAATGATTTCATCTTTTAGTTCAATTAAATCTAAATCTAATTGTTTAAATATATTAATTGAATTGGATAATGATTTTTTTATTTAATTGTAAATAATCTTCAATTAATTTCTTTCTATATGATTTTGTTAATGATGGTTGTAATCCTTTTGATTATAATAAGATTTTGTCAACTTTACAAATATTATTAAAAATTTTAATTTTATCTTGATCGGTGGTGGTTGTGGTTGGAGTGGTTGTGGTGATAGTTCTAATTTAAATATTATCAATGTTGATATTGATATTGGTCGCCGTCGTCATCGTAGATGTTGCTAATATAATAATTTATATTTGGAACATCATGTTATTATTTTAAATATTAAATAAAATATAATATTATTACTACAAATTTTAATTTTGTTTTTTTTTGTAAATATTTATATATTAAAATATTATTAAACAAATAGAAAATAAACATATAAAAATGACACTTTTTAGTATTTATTTTTTTTTAAATTTTATTTATTATCATTCAATGTACTGTATTAATTTTATTTATTATAATTTTAATAGATTCATTTTCATCAATTTCAAACTCCACTGGTATCCCTAAACATAGTTTAATTGGAAATTCCGAAAGTAATACTAGAGGTGGTGGTAACAGTGTCTCATGATTAGGTGGATTTGATGGCTGTGGTGGTTGTGGTGGTTGTGGTGGATTCGGTGGTTGTGGCGGTTCAAATTTAAATTTTATCAATATTGATATTGATCGTCGTCATCGTAGATGTTGCTAATTTATAATTGGAATATCATGTTTTTATTTTAACTATTAAATAAAATATAATCTTTTTTACTTCAAATTTTAATTTTGTTTTCAATTTAAAATGATATGATTTTTTTTTTTTTTTTTTTTTTTTTTTTTTTTTTTTTTTTTTTTTTTTTTTTTTGATTATTTTGAATGAGTGATTCATAATTGAAAACTTTTATTTACAATTGATCGTTGATAATTTTTTAATTAACCAATTAATTCATTAATCTGATTTATAAATTTGATCGATTTAATTCCAACCTTTTTCTATTTTTTTTATAAATAAACCATAATTAATTGTAAAATTTAATAGTCTACTTTTAATTTTGAAAACGGATTTTATTAACTAAAAAAGAGTTTTTTATTGTGATAATAAAAAAATGATATTAAAATTTTATTTTTTTACATGAAAAAAGTAAATGTGTGCCTTTTTTTTATTTTTTAAAAAAAATTTTAGTTAAATTTGTTTAAATAATTATACATTAAAGGTAAGTGGGAATAAATAAATTTTTTTTTTTTTAATTTCAAACCAAATATTTAATTTATATTAAAATAAAATTAAACAAATAGAAAATAAACATGGTTAGGTGGATTTGATTGCTGTAGTGGTAGTGGCGGTGGTTGTGGTGGATTCGGGGGTTGTGGTGGTGGTTGTGGTGGTAGTGATGGTTCAAATTTAAATATTATCAATGTTGATATTGATATTGGTCGTCGTAGATGTTGCTAAAATAAAAATAAAAACAGGATATTTCAATTATAAATTATAACTTTTAAATAAAATATAATCTTTACTACAAATTTTAATTATGTTTTTATATTAAATTTTTATTTTCCTTGTTTTGAAATAATAAAACACCTGTTTTTTTTTTTTTTTTTTTTTTTTTTTTTTTTTTTTTTTTTTTTTTTTTTTTTTTTTTTTTTGATTATTTTGAATGAATGATGATTCAGAATTGAAAACGACTATTTCCAATTGATCATTGTTTATTTTTTAAATAATTTTTTAAATTAACAAATCAGTTTTATTAAATTTGATCGATTTAATTGCAAATTGTTTTTATTTTATTTTTTTAAAATAAAACAATATAATAAAACAATCTACTTTTATAAAAAGAATGAATTATATTAACTAAATTAGTGAGAGTTTTTTATATTGTAAAACTATTTTATTTTATTTGCCTAAAAAAAAGTAAATGTGTGTTTTATTTTTATTATTATAAAATATATTTTAGTTACCCTTAATGTATAATTATTTAAACAAATTTAAGTGGGTATAAATAAATTTTTTTTTTTTTTTTTTTTTTTTTAATCAAATAATAAATTTAAATTAAAATATAATTAAACAAATAGAAAATAAACATAAAATGACACTTTTTAGTATTTATTTTTTTTATTTAATTATTAATATTAAATGTTTTGTATTAATTTTTATTTTTATTATAATTATAATAGATTCAATTTCATCAATTTCAAACTCAACTGGTATCTCTAAACATAGTTTAATTGGAAATGTCGAAAGTAATACTAGTAGAAGTGGTGGTAACAGTATTTCATGGTTAGGTAGATTTGATGGCTGTGGTGGTTGTGGTGGTGGTTGTGGTGGATTCGGTGGTTGTGACAGTTCAAATTTAAATATTATAAATATTGATATTGATATTGGTCGTCGTCGTAGATGCTGTTAATATTGAGCATCAATGATATTAATTAAAATTTTAAAAAAAATAATAACTTAATGAAAATAAAATATAATAAATAAAAAAAAAAACAATTAAAATTTATAATTGGTACGACATCATTTTATTATTCCAATTTTTAAATATAATATATTATCTTTATTTCTTTAAATTTTTGTTTTTTTTTATTTTGATACTTTCTAAATTATTATTACTTCTTAATTATTACTTTCTAAATTATCATGTTTCTTTTAACATTTTAAAACTATTTATGCCAAATCTAATAACTTCCAAAAATAAATAAAAAAAAATTAAAATTAAATCAAAGGGAAAAACACAATTAAGGAAAAAACTTTAAAAATATCTAAATATTTAAATAAATGTTAGAGTTAATAGTAAATAAATAATTATTGAAGTACAAAAATGTTTGTAAATAATTTTATATAATAAAAAAAAAAAATAAGTAAATTTGTGTCTTTTTTTTATTTAATTAATATTTTAGTTACCTTTGATGTATGACAACTTTTGAAAATGAATTATATAAACTAAATTAGTGAGAGTTTTTTTATACTATAAAAATACAACATGTTAGTAAAATTATTTTATTTTATTTACTTTAAAAGTAAATGTGTGTCTTTTTTTTTAACTAAAAAAAAAAAAAATTATTACCTTTGATGTATAATTATTTAAACAAATTTAAGTGGATATAAAAAAAAAAAAAAAAAAAAAAAATTTTAAAAACCAAATATTTAATTTATATTAAAATATTAAACAAATAGAAAATAAACATATAAAAATGACACTTTTTAGTATTTATTTTTAATTTATATTTGTTGGTATACAATGTATTGTATTAATTTTTTTTTTTTTTTTTTTTTTTTTTTTTTTTTTTTTTTTTTTTTTTTTTTTTTTTTATAATAGATTCAATTTCATCAATTTCAAACTCCACTGGTATCTCTAAACATAGTTTAATTGGAAATTTTGAAAGTAATAATAGTAGAAGTGGTGGTAACAGTATTTCATGGTTAGGTGGATTTGATGGCTGTGGTGGTTGTGGTGGTTGTGGTGGTTGTGGTGGTTGTGGTTGTGGTAGTTCAAATTTAAATATTATCAATGTTGATATTGATATTGGTCGTCGTCGTCGTCGTAGATGTTGTTAATGTTATAGAACATCAATGATATTATTTAAATTTTAAATAAAATAATAACTTTTATAACACTTAATATTTTTTTTTTTTTTTTTTTTTTTATTATTTTATATAAAATAATGGTATACGAAAGTTTAAAAAAAAAAATTATTATTTTTCTAGTTCTAAAATTTAAATGAATTCATTGCTTATTTTATATTATTTTTTTATTTTATTTTTATTTTTTAAAATATGATTTTCTTTTTATTTATGTGGTATCACACTGGCCATTTTTAAAATTATTTTTTTTTTTTCATTTTATTTCCAAATCACCACACTGGCACAACCAAAATTTTTTATTGTGGTGAAAAAAAAAATATTAAAAAAATTAAGAAAAAAAAAAAAAATCTTTTTTATTTTTTTATTTTTTTTTTTTTTTTATTTTTTTATTTTTATTTTTTTTTCTGAAGAAATAAAGAAGAAAGAAAGAGACAGTAAAAGGTAATGACAATTCTCTTTTTTTATTATTGTTATTTATTTCAATTTTATCTTTGTTTTTAATTTTTATTCAGTTTTTTTTTTTTAATTTTATTTTTAAATTTAATTTTTAAATTTTCATTTATTTATTTTTTTATTTATTTATTTTTTTATTTTTTTCAATTTTGGTGTGTTTGTGTTTTTTTAAAGATATTATTTTGAAACGAAAGCAGTGATTGCACTTTTTTTTTTTTTTTTTTTTTTTTTTTCTATTTTATTTTTTAAGCCGTTGATAACTTTTTTTTTTTTTTTTCTATTTTATTTTTTATTTTATAACTTTTTTTTTTTCTTTTTAATTTTTCTAAATTTTTTTTTAATTTTTATTTTTATTATTTTTATTTTCATTATTTTTATTTTTATTATTTTTATTTTTAAAACTTGTAATAACCTCACAATAAAAAACAAAAAATATTTATTTTTATAAATTTTATTTTTGCAGCTCATAAACAGATATTTATTGTAAAATTAGAAAAAAAAAAAAAACATCCAAATTTTAAAAAAAAAAAAAAAAAAAATTTGGTGAGAAAAAAAAAAAAAAAAACAGTTCATACCGTTCATCTTAAGCTTATTGTAATATTAGTACTATAATAATAATAATAATATAACAAAATGAATCAAGATCAAATTGAAGCTTTAGAGAAAGCAATGAATCATTTTTGGAATTTTAATCTTTCTGGTAAATATAAAAATTTAAAATATATATATATATATATTTTTCTTAAAATTAAATCCCATACTAATAAAAGTTTTTTTTTTTTTTTTTTTTTTTTCTTTTTTTTTTTTTATACCCATATTAATTTTTTATTTTATTTTTTATTTTTTTTAATTTTTTATTTTTTTAAAATTAAATAGAAAGTGAAAATATTTTATTGCCACATATTTCAAAATATCCATTATTTTCATTATTATATTCAGATATTGCATTTGTTAAATCAGTATTAACCGAAACCAAAGAAGATTATGCAGAAGCAAGAAATAGAATTAGTGAATGTAAAAAATTAGCAAGAGGATTACAATTATCACAAAAACCATTATATCTTCAACAAGAGAAGGATGAGAAAAAGAATGGTAATGGAGCATCGAGTGCGACAACACCAGGTGGTGCAGGATCATCAATATACACCAAAGCAGAATATTTAATTAGTAAACTTATTTATGCAGAGACTATGATTATGAAGGGTGTAATTGAATTTAAAGCACAAAATAATATTAAAGCATGCATTGCATTAAAGAATAGTTGGAAGCAGTATTACCAAGCATTTGAGATTATAAAGGACCTCCCATCGACATTCCCAATTTACAATCATTTGGTTAGTTTAGCAAATTATGGTGTTGGTATATTCCATTTCCTCGTATCGGTCGTGCCACCACAGTACATGTGGTTGATCGAGGGTATTGGGTTCAAGGGTAATCGTATGGAGGGTTTGAAGGAGATTAAAGCATCAAGTGATTCACCTAATGGTATTAGAACAGTTATGTCAAAGGTCGCATTGGTATTGTTGCATGTCTTCTTTTTCGAAGATTATAAACAATCTGAGCCATTGATCGACCACTTGATTAAACAGTATCCACAAGGTGCACTCATTCATTATCTTAGTGGTGCATGTTTACGTAAGCAAGGTAAAATCAAGGAATCCACTCAAAGTTATAGTATCGCTTGTGAAACAAGTTCACAATTGAAACAATTACAATTATTCATTGAATCTGAATTGGGTTATAATGAATTCTTAAATTTAAATTGGTCATCCGCTGAAACTTATCTCGCCAAATTCCTTAGTGAAACTACAAGTTCAGGCTTTAAAGCTTTCATTGCTTATCAATTGGCACTTTGTTATGAAATGCAAGGTAATACAGACGCTGCCACAAATACCATGAAAATTATACCAACATTTGTAAGAAAAGGTTTCGATTTTGATGAATTCTCTGGTAGAAAATCCGCAAAATATCTCAAACAAAAATGTTATCGTGAATTTGATAAGAGTTATCTCTCTGCATCTTTATTGAATGAAGCTCATCAATTTGAAGAAAGTATTAAAGTTTTAGAAAAATCATTAGAAAAAAGAAATGAAATGACTCATGACGATATTGCTTGTGCTGAATATCTTTTAGGTTCAAATTATCAATTATTAGGTAAAAAAGATGAAGCTAAAAAATATTATTTAGTAAGTATTAATAATATATTTAAATAATAATTATTATTTTTTCGATTAATCTAATCAATTTTTTTTTTTTTTTTTTTTTTTTCAAATTTGATCTATTTAGTCATCCTTATCACATGAAAAACAAATTACAAGCGATTATTTTATTATACCATATTGTAATGTTGGTTTAGCAGAAATTAGTTTTTCTGAAGATAAGAAATCTGATTGTAAAAATTATATTAAAAAAGCAAAAGGCTATTCTGCAAATCAATATGATTTCCCTTCTGTATTAGATTGGAGAGTTCGTAAAGTGGCCCAATTATCAAATACTGATGTTTAAAATCAAATTCGATTTTTTTTTTTTTTTTTTATATTTATATTTAACATTAAAAAAGTAATAATAATAATAATTAAATAAATAAATAAAAAATAAAAAAATAAAAAAAATAAAATAAATAATTTAAATAATAAGAATATTTCTTTTCTTTCTTTTTTTTTACTTACTTACCATTGTGGAAAGAAAAAACAAAAAGAAAAATAAAAATAAAAAATAAACAAAAACAATATACTGCCTTGGAAATTAATTTCATTTTATTTTATTTTTTTTTTTATTTTTTTTTTTTCTCTTAAGGTCTTAAACTCTTGATAATCCAAAACAAAAACAAGTCGCGAATTACTTTTTCAAATAAATTGTTTAATTTTTTATTTGAAAAAATAATAGTGATAATAATAATAAAAAATAAAATAAAAAATAGATTTAAATCTTTAAAAGTAAAACAATTTGAAAAAATAATTAAACACATTGGACGATTTTTTTTTTTTTTAGGTATTTATTTAATAACTCAATTTACATTTAAGCTTTAGCGTTTAAAGCAGTTAAGATATCTGAGTCACCAGCATCGGTAATTGACATAACAGAGACTCTGTAGTGACGACCTAAAGCAGTACCTAAGTCAACATTGTTACCTGAGTATAAATGGACGGTGGTTTTGCTTAACATAGCGTAGTATTCGATTTCAGATCTACGGATTGATGGTAAATTGCTAGCGAGTAAAATTAATTTTGATTTACCAGCTCTTAAGGTTTTAAGGGTTGATTTGTAACCTAATTGGGATTTACCACTCTTCATGACGAGGGCTAATTTAGAACCAATGTTTTCTTGTGATTTCTTCTACTTAATATTAATATTTAATAATATTATTATTTTTTTAATTAAAAAAAGAATTAATTAGTCAATCATTCTCCACAACTTTTAAAATTGTATATATATATATATATATTTTTTTTTTATTATTTTTTTTTATTGGGCGTGTATAAAAAAAATAAAGGTTGGAATGAGTTTTTTTAAAAATTGTAGTTGTGTGTGTGTATTTTTAATTTTTATTAAAAGAAAAGAAAATTTGAAGGATTCATTTTTATTATTATATTTTTAAATTTAAAATTGAATAATCGAATTTTTTTTTTTTTTTTTTTTTTTTTTTCTTCTTTTTTTTTTTTTTTTTTTACAACACCAAACTTAAAAATTTAAATTATAACAAATTACTATACCTATGACAAATAGATTAAACCATAGTAGTGAAACAACTTTGTTTTATTTTATTTTTATTTTTTTATTTTATTTTAAGGTTTATAATTATCGCTGATACGTACGACTTTTTTAACGCTAACCATCTTTATTTAAGTGTAATCAAACTCCGGTTTATGTGATAACAAATTACATTGAAAATAAAAAAAAAAAAAAAATTTCACTGTGTCCAGCCAACCGAACCGCACAATTTTTTTATTTTTTTTTTTATTTTTTTTTTTTACGAGTCAAAAAAATATTCAAAATTCGGATTTATTTACATAGCTTTTTACAAAATTTTTACATTGTTTTTTTTTTTTTTTTTTTTTTGGGATAATAAAAAAATTGAAAGCGGAAATGAAAAAAAAATAGTAAAATGAAATAAAAAAAGTGAATAGATAAAAAAAAAAGAGAGATATAATAATTTTTAGTAAATATTAAAAATAAATTTTAAAAAGAAAAAAAAAAAAAAAAAATAGTAATAAATAAAAATAAAAGTAAAATAATAAATACAAATAGAAAGGAAAAATAAGAAAAATAATTATTTTCACATTTACCTTATTTGTATTTATTATTTTACTTTTATTTTTATTTTTTTATTTTATTTTAATTATGATTTAAATTTACATTTAATAATTTATTGTCTTTGTTCTAACAATTTATTATTTGTAATTATTTTATTTTATTTTATTTTTATTTATAATTTTTTTTTTTATTTTTTTTTTTTTTTCCTTTGCTATATATTTCATATCCAAAAATATAATCAATATTTTGAGCAAAAAAAAAAAAAAAAATTTAATCATAATTTATCTCATCAATTAATATTATCTTTGGATATTTGCCATTAATTTTTATGAATTTAAAAGATTTGTTTGCAACTTCTTCAAAAAAAAAAAAAAATAAAAAAAAAAATAATAATAATAAACAAATAAAATAAAAAATAAGTAACAAATAAACAATAAATAAATAATAAATAAAAAAAAAAATAAAAAAAAAATAAGTAACAAATAAATAACAAATAAATAACAAATAAATAAAAAATAAAAAATAAAAATAAAAATAATAAACAGCGAAATTAACCAATGAAATTTTTTTTTTCCTAAAAAAAAGTCAACACACATAAAATTTTTTAAAAAATAACAACTCATCTATTTTTTTGAACAAAAAAAAAAAAAAAAAAAAAAAAAAAAATTAAAAATTTTTAACATTTTTATAAATTTGTGTGTTTAAATTTCATTTCTTTTTTTTTTTTATTTATTTATTATTTATTTATTATTTGTTTATTATTTGTTATTATTATTTATTTTATATATATAAATATATTTTTTTATTTTTATTCCTGGTATTAATTAAAAATAAAATAAAATAAAATAAAATAAAATAAAATAAAATAAAATAAAATAAAATAAAATAAAATAAAATAAAATAAAATAAAATAAAATAAAATAAATAAAAAAAAATGGCCAAAATTACAGAAGATAACAGAAAGCCAACAATTGAAGAATGTTCATCAGATGAAGAGACAACTAATAATAGTCATGGACATTCTCATTCACATAATGATCATGGTCATTCCCATTCACATAATGATCATTCACACTCACATGGACCAACTCCACAACAAAAACAACAACAACAACAACAACAACAACAAAAACAACAACAACAACAACAAAAACAACAATCACATGGACATTCACATGGAGATGGTGGATCATGCGGACATTCACACGGAAGTGATGAACCAGAGAAACCAATTAATAAGAGTAAAACAGCAATTAAATTCTTTATATTATTTTTATTAGTACCATTATTTTTCAGTTTACCATTCATTTTGAAGAGAGCAGGTGAAATAGTGGCCAATAATAGAGTTTATTTAATTTACATTTGGGCATTATATGCAGTGGTATTGACAGCCGTTATCTATATGAAGAGACATTTACAATCAATTAATAATTTCGTTAATCAAAATTTAATTTGGGTCATCTTTACATTGGGTATCTTTATATTCTTGGATATTCCAAAGATGATTCAACAAGTTGACCTTCGTACAGAGGTACTCTACGTTTGGTGTACAATCACTATGATTCCAAATATCATCTTCTTCTTCTTTGATGATACCGATCATAAAACCAATGAACGTTTAGAAGAAGAAAAAGAAGAAAGAAAGAAAAAGAAAGAAACTGAAAAACGTGCCCGTTTAGAAGAGAAAAAGAAAGCAAAGATCAAGGAGAAAATGAAGAAATACTCTCCAACTCAATTACGTTTAATGAATGCTGCCGTTTATCTTGGTATCACCTTATTAGTGGTTTTATTAGGTTGGCAAACTTATCGTTGGTACTTAAAAACTCAACAAAATATCATTGATAGAAATAGACAAGCAACTCAACAATCTGATTATGTTGGTAAAAATGATTTCGATATTGAAGGTTAAAAATAATAATAATAATAATAATAATAATAATAATAATAATAATAATAATAATAAAAAATAAAAAAATTAAAATAATAAAAAAAGTTATATTTTTTTAAAATAGATTCTATTTTTAGATTTTTTTTTTTTTTTTGTAAAAATTTTTTTTTTTTTTTTTTTTTTAAAAATCTTATTTTATTATTAAAAATTATTTTTTTATTAAGTTTCTAACTGAAATATCATAAACAACTTCTTCAATTCTTTTTAAATCATATTTCATTGAATCATATCTATATAAAAAAAAAAAAGAGAGAGAGAAGTTAGAATATTCTAATAGATTTAAATATGGAAAATTAATATTTTAATATGATTTATATATTACCTTTTTCTAATAATATCATTTTTAAGATTTAATAATCTAAAACCAGCAAATAAATCAGAGATAAATTTTGAAATTAATGATGGAGTTTCATAATCTTGTTTAATTACACAATTTAAGCAATATCTACTCTATAATATACAAAAAAAAAAAAAAAAAAATTAATATTTTCCATTTTTTATTTTATAATAATAATAAAAATAATTAACATACCAATTCATTTGAAAGATTACATAAAGCAATTAAATAATCTTCAAGTTCAAGTGAGAATGAACCTGGTTTATTTTCATCAACTGTATACAGGAGGAATAAATATGAATAAAATTGAAAAAAAAAAAAAAAAAAAAAAAAAAAAAGTTTAATTTAATTAATAAAATTTAAATACAAATTATTAAATATTAATATGAATTAATAATTTTACATACGACCTAAAATAGATTGAACTTGATCAATTTTAAGTAAAGATTTCTTTTCAACCCAATAAGAGAAAATTAAACTAAAAGAGATTTGAGTGATTGAAAATTTCCAATAATCTCTATATTTATAATAAAGTACTGGTTTAATGAGTAATTTTAATTGATCAATTTGTGCTTTCATTGGTTGAATTTCCTCTAATAATTGTTGATAGCTCATTGTGTTATTTACTTGATGATAGGTTTGAACCATTTGACTTAACTTTCTATCAATTGGTTCAATCTTTGTCATAATTTCTTTAATATTTTGTCTAAGTTGAAAATCTTGTTCCAATTCTTCTGTAAATGATTCAAATAAATTCTCCATTTTTATATATAAATTGATTTATCTACAGATGGATAGATAAATATTTTTTTTCTTTTTTTTATTTTTGAAAATAAACAAAAACTATGAAAATGTGAAAATTTTATTTTTTTTTTTTTATTTTATTTTTTTTTTTTTTTTTTCATTTTTTTTTTATATTTTTCACTTTTTTTTTTTTTTTTTTTTTTTTTTATATACATTTTTCACTCTATTTATTTCATATCACATATAGCATCAAAAAATGATGAATACATTAAGATTAAAAGTTTTGGGATGGGCTACCCTTCAACCAGTCTATGTTTTCACATTAGCAGCAGGTATACCAAGTATGTTTTTTTTTTTTTTTTTTTTTCTTCATTCCTTTTTTTTTTTTAAAAAAATATTAACCAAATTTTTTATTCGTCATTTTAGTTGCACTTTTACCATATGTAATTTTACCATTACGTGAAAAGTTTGCAAGTAGAAAACCTCAACCAGAAGCTGGTATGTCTTAAATATATATACATAGATAAAAATGATTCAAAATTTTTTTGATTATTTATTAACAAAATTCATTTTTTTTTTTTTTTTTTTTTTATTATCTTTTAGAATTTTTATTTGATGGTAAAAAATATTAAACGAAATATATTTAAATAAATAATAATATTTTTTTAAAAAATAAAAAATGAAAAACAGGAAAAAAAAATCAAAAAAAAAAAAGAAACAAAAAGGAAAAAACAGGAAAACAATAATAATAATTATAGAAAGGTTAAATTAAATTTTAAACAAAAATTGTGATAGTAAATAAATTATATATAAAAACTTTAAATCAAATACAAAAATCAAGGAAAATCGATTTTTATTTTTTAATTTTTTATTTTTTTTTAAATTTTTTATTTTTTAATTCCTCTCCTTTTCATTTTTTTATTTTTTTTTTTTTATTATTTTTGTTTTTTAATTTTTTTTTATTTTTAAATTTCATTACGTCAATGGAAAATACAACAGCAACAGCAACAACAACAACAACAACAACAACACCAACAACAACAACAACAACTAGCACGTCGCCAAATAATAATAATAACAATGAAATACCAATTAATTTTAATATTGGTATAATGGGACATGTTGATAGTGGAAAAACATCATTAGCAAAAGCATTAAGTACCAACTTATCGACCGCATCACTTGATAAGAGTCCAGCAAGTCAAGAAAGAGGAATTACATTGGATTTAGGGTTTTCATCATTTCAAATTAAAAAAGATAAATTAGCTGAAAATAATAATAATAACAATGATAATAATAATAATATTCAAATAACATTAGTAGATTGTCCAGGACATGCATCATTAATTAAAACAATTATCGGTGGATCACAAATTATTGATATGATGTTTTTAGTTATTGATATAGTTAAGGGTATACAAACACAAACTGCAGAATGTATTGTTATTGGTGAAATCACTTGTAAAAAGGGTATTATAATTTTAAATAAAATCGATCAAATTCCTGTAGAATCTAGAAAAGAAAAGATTGAACAAGTATCTTCAAAATTAAGAAAAGCATTAGAAAAGACTTGTTTTAAAGATTCTTTAATTATACCATTCTCTGCAACTGGTGGTAGTAGTAGTGGTGGTGGTAGTAATTCTAATAAAATTGAACCAATTGGTATTGATTTATTAACAAAAGAATTATTAAATTTTATAAATATACCAAAAAGAGAAGCAAAAGGTGATTTATTATTTGAATTTGATCATTGTTTTCAAATTAAAGGCCAAGGTACAATTTTAACTGGTACAGTTTTAAGAGGTAGCATTGAAGTGAATCAAATCATTCAAATACCACAATTAAATATTGAAAAAAAGGTTAAATCAATGCAAATGTTTCATAAACCAATTAAAAAGGCAATTCAGGGTGATCGTGTTGGTGTTTGTATAACTCAATTGGATTCATCACTCTTGGAGAGAGGTTTAGTTTGTTCAAATAATTCAATTCCACTTTTATCCTCTGCTTTAATTTCAATTGAAAAAGTTAGATTCTATAAACAACAAGTTAATTCAAAACAACAATTTCACATAACGATTGGTCATTCAACCGTAATTGGTACAATTACTTTATTCTCTTCAAATATTATAGAACCTTTTAATTCAATTAAAGAATATATTTATGAAGATACTTTACATGCTACAACTATTAATACAAGCTCAAATGACAATAATACTATTAATAGTAATAATGTTGAAAATAAAGAATCATTTTATCCTGTTGGATCACAATTTGCACTTATTAAATTTGATCATCCAATATTATGTCCATTAAATAGTGTAGTGATCGGTTCAAAATTAGATGTAAATTTGGATAGTACCGGTTGCAGAATAGCTTTTCATGGTAATCTTTTAGAAGGTATAGATGATACCAATAAACAAAGTTTATTCTCAAAATTAAAAATATATAAAAACAAATCAAAGCAAGGTCAAGTTGAAAGGGTATGAATTATTATTTATTTATTATATATTTATTTAACTTAATATAAAGATGAATATATTAATATAAATTTTTTTTTTTTTTTTTTTTAATCTAGATTCATAATGAAAATACGATAATAGGTAAAAATTTATTTAAAAAAGATTCAGATATAAGTAGTTTTATTGGAATGAAAGTTTTATTTGAAACTGGTGAAATTGGTATCTTAGATTCATCATTTGGTAAAACTGGAAAGGTAAAGATACAAATTCAAACTGGTAACACAGAGTCAATTAAATTAGGTACAATATTCACTTTAACCTTTAAAAGATTTATGTATGATCAAAATAAAAAAAATAAACAATAATTATTGATTAAACAAATAAAATCTATTTTTAAAATCTATTTTTAATTTTTTTTTTTTTTTTTTTTTTAATTTTTTTTTAGTTTTTTTTATTATAAGTTAAAATTTTTTTTTTTTTTTTTTTTTTTTTTTTTTTATATTATTATATATCACAAAAAATAATACTAATTTTCAATTAATATTATATTAAATTATTATTATTATTATTATTTACTATTAATTTTTTTAAAAGTTATTTCTTTGTTGGGGATTTTGTTGAAATTGTTGAAAATGGGATGGAATAAAATTTTGTGATTGGTTATAATAATTTGAACCATATGCTTTGTATTGATTTGAAATGTCAGATTGTTGACCTTGTTGTTGTTGTTGTTGTTGTTGTACTTGTGGGATAGAGTTTACTTGATGATGGGTTGGGTTAAAAGTGTTTTGTTTTGGATTGGTTGGTGAACCAGCTGCTAATTGTGGACTACCTTGATTGTTAAGTGGTTT